>NW_005054498.1:410692-421227 GCF_000277835.1 Geospiza fortis | reverse complement strand
TGTGCTGTGATTTCCTGGGAAACAGCACCTTGCTGGTTGGTACCTGGTACCTGGAAATGGGGAGTTATTTAAACCAATTTTTTACTGCAATCTGCACAAGAGATGGAGCTGACGCCACAGGTTTGAGCTTTTCTATTTTTCAGGTTCTGTGCTGCTTCAGTGTGTGGGTCTGAGCTTCATATTAAGTGTTGGTAAGCTCTGATCACAGGGCAGGGAGACAAAACAATTCCTGCTCCAGCTGGGCACCAAGGACAAATGATCCAAATCTCAGCCCAGGAGCACAAACACCGTGGGCTGGAGAGAGAAAAACAAGCAGGGTGGGACTGGATGGGCTAAAGCTGGAATGGGACAATGAACTGCAAGATGCAAATGGAGCAGAGCTGATCCCAGGGAGAGACCCCGTGCCCGGCCGTGCATTTTGGGGCCATTTTGGTTCATCTTGGGTGCAGCCCTGGCTGGGCTCTTGTGCTGCCCAAGGTGGATCCATGGAGGAGATGCTTTGAATAAATCCCTGCTTTATTCTGGAACTCTGCCCAGCCTCTGCTCCAGCTCAGCCTTCTCAAGGCATCAGAGTTTGGGTGGGAGTTCAGGGCTTTGTGTCACTTCTCCTGTTTTTGGGATCCCACGTGGTGCCCGAGGCCAAGCAGGAGATGCTGGGACTCACCTGAGGAGCCCATGGTGCTGCTGGAGCGCCTTTCCTGCCAAACTTTTCCTCTTTCCCCAAAATCAGGGAGACTTCTGAGCTGGAGAGAGCAGAGCAATGAGCTGTGGAGCATCTGTGAGCCCCCAGCAGGGCTGGGTGCTGGGGAGGAGTTTGTGGTGAGGAGCTCCTGGAATTCCCAAGGAATGCAAATTGTGCTTTGCAACACCAACTTCTGGGGAGTTTTTCATGGTGATGGTTTTGCAGGGAGGCTGTCCTTACAGAGATTCTGCCAGATTTTCCCCAGGACTTTTTCTTTCTCAGTATCTTTGGGATTTCTCCGTATCTTTGGGATTTTATCCCAGAAAACAAAGCCATGTTGTCAGCAGCTTCCCAACCCCCCCTGAAAGATGCAGTTGCATAAACTCAGGTTTAGATTCAACACTTAGCAAAGAAATTACATTTCCCAGCCCTTTGAACTCTCCTGGAGAGTTAAAAGGAGGTTAAGGAGTTAAAGGGAGGCAGCATCCTGCAGTGCATCTCCCTGGCTCCTCCAGCACTCCCAGTGCACATCAGAGACCCCAAAACCATCAGGACCCCATAATCACTGTTCCCACTCTCCCTGTGGGATCTCAGCCCACCTCCAGGGCATTTTCCAGATACCTCCCATGGCAGCTGGGGGCTCCAGAGGGCTCCCACATTGCTTTTCCCAGTGGAAATTCTCCACTTTCCACCTCAAAGACTCCTTTTTGAGAGCCCAGGGATCTTCCCCCCCCGCCTTCCTGCTTGTTGCTTTGTGTATTTTGGCAGGTGCCTGCTGCTTCTACAATGGAGAAGCTTTTGTGCCTCTCCAGACAAATTCTTTGTAGGTGCAACTCCAGCAAAACCTTTGAAGTGTTGGGCTGAGAGGTCACCCAAGGAATGTCCATGTTTGTCATCAGGAATTGGGGCCAAGTCCTGCTCACCTCCCAAAATAACGCCTTTGAAGTCGGGAGAAACGCTTCACAGGGGAAATTTTGGGCACTGGAACATGAAGGTAAATTTCACATCATGACCTTTTATTCCTTTTCTTCTTAATTTATTGTCTCACGGAAGTTTTTCCTCCTCCCCCCCCCCCCCCCCCCCCCCTCCACTTTTTTGCCTGAATTTGACACTGATGTTGGTCAGGCAAAAAGTCAAACACCCAATAATCATTGGAAAACAGGTCCAGGAGAGTTCCGAGGGCTGGGAAATGTAATTTCTTTGCTAAACGTTGAATCTAAACCTGAGTTTATGCAACTGCATCTTTTGGGAGTGGGGTTGGAAAGCTGCTGACAACACAGCTTTGTTTTCTGGGATAAAATTCCCAAGATACAGAGAAATCCCAAAGATACTGAGAAATACAACAAAGAGAGAAAAAGTCCTGGGGAAAATTTGGCAGAGCCTCTGCAAAGACAGCACCAGATGCCCCCAAAGAGGAAATTACAACATGTGGCAGCTGTGGTTTTTTGGTTAAGCAACTTTTTCTCAAAGTTCAAAGCATCTGGGGAAAGTAACTGCTAACAGGGTGAGACAGATTTATGGAGCCCACACATGGCAATATTTTGGTATAAAATTAGTAAAAAATGATTAAATCGCCGAGATGAAGAGATTAATTCCTCTGAGTTTGCATTCTTTGAAGAGCAATCATATTTTGACTTTGTCAACTGGAAGAATTGAGTAATTTCTTGGATTAACTGATCACAAGAGTTGTAATCCATAATAAAAGTCCAGGCAAAGCTGCCAGATCCTTTGTTTCTCAAAGGATTTGGGTAATGAGTTGATTTGGCATTAACAGAATGCATCCCAGACTGCAACCCCATGCCCTGGATCTAAAGGGGGGATTCAGGAAGATGAGGCACTTAATCAAAGCCTTCAACATCTTTTTCTAATATGGGGAAAATGATTGTTTATATGAATTGCTGGATTGGTCAATTTGGGAGAAAGGTTTTGTATAAATTTTGCATGGCATGAGCACTGCCTGGACTTAGGTAGCCAGGCTCCAATGAGATATAAATATATCAAGACATATATAAACCCCTGGAAATGTCCTTTTTAGCCACAAACAGGACAATTTGCAGCAGTTCCCACTGCAGGTTTGTGTTTATTCTCTCTTTTTACAGCACTTCTGTGGTTTTATGCTTTGTGTTTCAGTGAGAGCCAGAAGAGACCCTGACCATCTGCTGCCAGACTCAGGGCTTTAAATGCCTTGTTTAGAGCTAATAAAGCCCTAAATTAAATTCCTAAATGAAGTCGAAGCTCCTGGAGCTCGGGGAGGCTGTGGGTACCTGCAGGGATGGCAGCACGAGGTGTTTCCCTGCCTGGTTCCCTCCCTTTGCAGCAGCTCCTGCTCCTCCAGCGCTGGCACGTGCTGCAAGCCGGATCAGGGAAATGATGCTCCTCAAAATTAAACCAAATGTTCTTTTGCTGCTGGGCTCTTTCCGAGCCAGCTCCATCCCCAGGCTGCTCTGTGGTGCAATCTCTGGTTGTGCTGGCACAGAGGAGCCTGGCTCGGGGTGCTGGGAGCTGAGCAGAGGGCTCAGCACCAGCCCTGAGCACTCCAGAGTGGGAAATCATGGTCAGGAGAAGCTCCAGAGCTTTGGGGTTTAATGTCTTTCCCCTCCCTCCCTCCATGTCTGCACCGAGTGCAAGGGGTGACACTGTAACAGGAATTATTAAATCAGTTTAAACCCTCCTGGATCCTTCTCCCACCCTCGTGGTCCAGCAGGGACCTCTCTGCAGCCAGCTCATCACATGAACTTTCTGTCAGATCTTCCAGGAGGCTTTGGCTTTTCATCCCAAAACCTTTGGTGGGCCTGACCCACGCTCTCACACTGAATTAACCCTTCTGCCCATCAGACAGGGCAAAAAAACTGCAGGTACCCCAGAATGGGGAGGGGTGAGGAGATGCTGGATGTGCTTTTTAACCCTTTCCTCCTTCTGACCTGCCTGTCCTGGTGTGTAGCGGTCATCCCTGGTGGGAAGTGGCCATCACTGGCATGTAATGGCCATCACTGGCATGTAATGGCCATCACTGGTAGGTAATGGCCATCCCTGGGGTATAGTGGCCATCCCTGGGGTGCACTGACCATCCCTGGGGTGCACTGACCGTCTCTGGTCTTTAGTGACCACCCCTAACATGCAGTGGTCATTTCTGATGTGCACTGACCATCCCTGCAGTGCACTGACCATCCCAGGTGTGCACTGACCATCCCTGGTGTGCCCTGACCATCCCTGGTGTGCCCTGACCATCCCTGGTGTGCACTGACCATCCCTGCTGTGCCCTGACCATCCCTGGTGTGCACTGACCATCCCTGCTGTGCCCTGACCATCCCTGGTGTGCACTGACCATCCCTGCTGTGCCCTGACCATCCCTGGTGTGCACTGACCATCCCTGCTGTGCCCTGACCATCCCTGGTGTGCACTGACCATCCCTGCAGAGCACTGACCATCCCTGCAGAGCACTGACCATCCCTGCAGAACACTGACCATCCCTGGAGTGCACTGACCATCCCTGGAGTGCACTGACCATCCCTGCAGAGCACTGACCATCCTGCAGTGCACTGACCATCCCTGGGGTGCACTGACCATCCCTGGGGTGCACTGACCATCCCTGCAGAGCACTGACCATCCCTGGTGTGCACTGACCATCCCTACAGTGCACTGACCATCCCTGCAGAGCACTGACCATCCCTGGTGTGCACTGACCATCCCTACAGTGCACTGACCATCCCTGCAGAGCACTGACCATCCTGCAGTGCACTGACCATCCCTGGTGTGCACTGACCATCCCTGCAGAGCACTGACCATCCCTGCAGAGCACTGACCATCCCTGGGGTCATCACACCACAGTGCCCCACACACACCTGTGGCCAGGGACCCTCTGCTGCCCCATCCCAGGGGCACACAGGTGTTCCCACGTGGAAATGGCACTCCCAGGAGGCAGGAGAGGCTGGAGGAAAGTGCAGTCACGCGAGCTGCCTGTGGTTTGAGGAGCAAGTGCCAACATCTCTCACTCTCACTGTCCCAGCATTGCTCCCAGGGCAACCTGATCTGCCTTTAATCTGCTCAGACCACAGGACAAATGGTTTGAATAAAACCCTGCCTGAGTCACTCCACTCTGGCTTTTGGGGGATGCACTGAGGAGCGATGGTTTGCTCTGCCTGAGTGACAGCATCAGTGGAAGAGAAACGTTTTTGTTGTGTGCTGAGAAAAAAGAAAGGAAAAAAAAAAAGAAAAAGAGACATAGAGAAATTTGGGTAGGATGTTTGTGCGTGATGAAAGGGGAAAGAGAGAAGTGACTTTTCTGTGAAGAGCAGGTAAAAGTAGGAACAGATAAACAGCTGCCACAGGGAGGGTGAGGGCTCTGCTTTAGCGGCTGAGCTGTTTTCTGAGGGCAGGTAAACATCCATGGGTTCATTGAACCATGGGTTCACTGGGGTCCTGCCTCTGCCTGGGCAAGGAGAGGCAGACCCTGAGCCAGGACAGTGCTCCAGGAGAGAGGAGAACCTAGAGAAATGTCCTGTGCTCTTGGTGGCAGAGCTGGCTGCAGTTTCCATTGGTGTTTGACTTTGTGGAGGTCAGGGACTGGGCACAGGGATCAGAGCCAGTCCCTGCCCAGGCTGTGCTTTGCAATAAAATGTGCTGGGAGCCCCTGCTCTGACTCTTCCCCATCACCACATCTTGGCCAGGTCTCGCTGTCACAAAAATCCCCCTGAGAGCCGTGCAGTCAGACTTGGCTGGGGAGCCCAAGCGCTTCCATCCCATCACCCTGAGCCTCGTGGGAATGTGGCAATCCGAGCTCCACTGAAGGCTCTGAGGGATCAAATCCTGGCAGATTTCACACAGCACAAGCCTCAGAGCCCATGGGACAAGCTCTGCCTTCTTCCCTTTTCCTTTTTAATGAGAACACTTCTAATGATTTTTGGGGAGCTTTAGGTAATATCCAGCTCTCAGTGAGAATAAGAAATTCCCACTGATTTTTTTTGGGTGTAGGAGGCTTTTCATATCCAGCAATGCTTCTGCAAGGAAGGATTTGCCATGTGGAGCATCCCTGCCCATTGTAGAAATGATCTCCCAACCTTTGCTGGCCTGGCAGCTCTGGACATCCTCCCTGATTCCCTGCAAAAGCCATCAGGGTGTGGAGCTCGAGATTCCATCACTATTTTCCCAGGACATGTGATTGCACTGTATTTTTAGGGTCATTTCTCTGTTGATTTTTATCAAAATGCTGTTCAGGACACATTCCTAATGCTCAGAGATCCAAATGAACATTTGGAATATTGGTGCCTTTACAGGAAGCAGTGCAAGGAGAAGGAAGTTCCCGTTGATGCTGATCAGTTGTGAGCATGGCCGGGCCCTTTTGGAGCTGATTCCACAACTTTTCCTTTAAAAGTCAGTAAAAGCATTTTCCCAGCATTTCAAATATTATGGGACACAGCATTTTGGTGGGAAAGAAAAAGAAAAATGGGGAAAATGTGGTGTTTTTTCACTCTCCGAAAGAAGTCATAGCCACAAAAAAATGGACAGTGTGTGCAGAATTGAAATGCTGAACTCCAACCCCACAACATTTGCAGCTCCAGTGTCAAGGAAGAGGCTCTGCCTGGTTTTTCAGCTCTTTCCCATTTGTAGCTCTGCAGACACGGGACACACTTATGGATTTGTCTTCTGTGGTGTTTTGGGGTCGTAAACAAAACAAAGTCAGCAAAGATCACGAGATCCCCACGTACTTCCCTTGATTGTCTCTGGATTACGTTGGTGAAGGTGAGTCAGTGTTTATCGATATAAAAATATAAGAAACAATGCAGGATCAGAGCACTCTGTTTTTCCACGTGTCCATTGTCCTGTCACTCGCTGTAAAATCCCTCTGATGGGGAACTCATGAGGGGACACCTGGTTTTTTGGCAGAACCTGCCTTTTATTTTTAAATTCTAAGTATTTTTAAATATTCTCTGAAAGTGGTTGCAAAGGCAGGAAAGCAAACCCTGCCCTCGCAGGTGGGAGAGCCGAGATGTTTTCTGGGCAAAGGCAGAGCTGGTGTTGCACATCCAGAAAATCCAGGCTGGCTGCATTTAAGGACTGAACTCAGATTTATTTTGTGTTTTATCTGCAGTCCAGCAGCGTGAATTTGGGATACCCATCCCCACAGGGCTGCTAAAGGGGGATATCAGTGTTTCCATACCCTATAAAACAGGAAATATCCCACACCAGTACTGAAGCGTTCCTTGTGTGTTTGCAGGGTTTATTTTTTCCATCTCTTCTTTATTTCCTCACTCATTGACTGCTCCAGTAGCCCGAGACGCTGAAATCTTGCAGCCAGATTTCTAATTCGAGAATCTCTTTCGCTGTTACTACAAGAGCGGCCGGGCTCTGAGCAACTCCCCCTTCCCTCTGCTGCTGCTCGGAGCTCCTGGAAGCAGAAGTTCTGTTTTGCAAGATGTTTACACTCAGCAAACACACGGGGAAATGGTCATTTGCAAAGCAGCTTCGGCCAGAAAGCAGCAACAGCCACACCAGTGAGTCCAAAAATAGCTGGAGGAGCGAGCAGAGGGAAGGAGAAGTGGTGAAGTCTCGAAATTTGTCACCCAGTGGGAAAAGCAAACTCTCTGCCCACGTCGTGTTTTGTGCCTGGCAGACAGACAGACAGCCCCAGCTCCAGGGGGTGAATTGCAGGAGGATTGCAGAGCTAGAAGGTGACATTAGCTCTGTTTTGGAACAATTTAGCATCACGGGTAACCTGGGAATGCCATCAGCTCGGAGTGAACAATCCACGAGGACAGAAAAGGCAAAGGGCTGTGGGTGGAACCCAAATCCAAAATCACTTTTGGATTTTTCCTTTAATTCCAAGTCACCTCCCAGCCCGAGGACTCGGCAGTGATCCCACAACTTCTTTGGGGGTGGTTTGTTTGGTTTTTTTTGTTGTTGTTCTGGCAGGCAGTGGAGCTGTGAAAGCTGAATCCAGGCAGAGCAGAAAGCACAAACTCCCCCTGCTCCTCACAGATGGATCCACCAGCCCTCCTCTCGTTCCCGTGTGTGAAAAACATGTTTATTCTCTTGTGAAAATTGAAAAAGTTTAATAAAGGATAATAGGAGATAAGGATTACAGAGTAAAGGTTATTATGGCCAGGTGCATCTTGGCTGAGATATCTTCAGAGATACTAAATATTTTTTCTTTTACATAATCCTGTTGCATATTCATAAATTTTTATGCATAGTAAATTTTTTTTTTACTAGTTTATGTATTCTAAGAATTGTTTAGTATGGTCCTTCTTTGGGTCTGCTTTTTTAGAGTGTGTGTATTTTTCGGTTGCTGTTTTAGTGTTTTTTTTATTATCACTTTTACTTTTGGCCCCAGCCCACCCTGTCTTCAGATGGGGAGTGCTGATAGTTGTGTCTTCTTCATATATTTATTTTGTATTTATGTAGTAGGTGTCTTCTTCATATGTTAATTGGATGTTATCTCATCCAAGCAGGTATTTTAACACAAGCATACTTAGCTATTTTACTATTATGTCTAAGCTTAATTAACAACAGAAATAAAAACTATATCTTTAGAACAAAGTTACTTTAACGCCACATTGAGAGGAATGACAGATTTGCCTTTACAAACAAGCTGGTGGATAAAACCAGCACTGAGAGATAAACAGTGGGAAGGATTCCACTGATTGATGAATGGAAAAAGAGATTTGCTTTCACAGATAAACAAACTGTAGGTTTGCTCATAAATGGAATTGGACACTGAAAGATGAAAGAAACAATGGGGGGAAACCCTAAATTCCACAAGAATTAAGAATTAAAAGGGAGGGTTACAGCTGGTTTGTAAAGACAAATCTGCCATTCCGCTCAAATGCAAGAGGGTCTGATGATGAGGATGGTGATGATGATGATGACCACAGGTATGAGGTGAGGAGCAGGTTGGTCTCACCTCAGTGGAACCTCATGAGATATTTGGGGTTCTTGTCATCATGCAGGCCTGGAGCCTCCAGGCTTGGAAAACAAGAGGCACCTCTTGGTGGAAACATTTTTGTTCATCCCCACAAATGAGGGAATACCAAAAAAACCATTTCTTGCTATTATTTTAGCCAGCCAGGCAGGTATGGGGCATCCTCAGAGCCGTATTTTCCACACCTGGATAATTTGTTTTATTTTTTCACACACAGAGATGTCCTGAGTGCAGAAAATCTGGCGCAACTGTGACATCAGATGGCTGGAGGTGACATTAGGATGCCATGCAGAACATGAGAACACCAGAATTCACCAGCACCACGTCCCACCTGACACAACAACGAGCTCAATTTTTGTAGAATTATCCTCAGCTTTAAAAACAAAACAGAAAATATGGGCCACAGCAGCGGAATAACCTCAAAACAGGATGTTCTTAAAGTTTCCATCAAAGATCAGCTGCTTTTTAATTAGTCACCAGAGGGACAGAGAAGAAAGTTGCTAATTATGAAAGCATCATAAAAATGCAAACACTGTGGCCCAGTTTTGTGATGGCAGCACCTTTCTGTGGATGCAAGAGTGAGCCTGGATTGGCTAATGAATGGAAAAATCTTGGGATTTTTCTTGAACAGCTCACCAAGAGGCATCTGCAGTTATAAAATCAACCATTTCCTTTGGAAAAAGAATGGAAATATCTGACAAAAATACCATCAAGATTGGTTGTTTGGTCTCGTTTTGTTTTGTTTGTTTTTAAAATATATCCCAGGAATAATCAAGACATGCAGTTTTTTGAAAGAGAAATCCTAAATCAAGATGGCTTTATTGAAATCTTTGGTACTTTCAGCATTTTATGATGCTTGAAATCTTCTTTCCAGCTGCTTTTGTTTGCTGGTTCTGCCTTCTAAAAGGATTCTGTGATTCTATGGGTGATTAAGGCAGATAATGAGCTCCACTCAAGTTTGTGCTTTGGGAAATAAGAGGAGCAGGGAAGGTGCCTGAGGCGTTTCAGACCAAATATTTAAGCTGGTTTCTCATTTAGATTTCTTGAATTTTGGAAATCCAGGCTGACCTCTCTCAGGCCTGACTTTTCAGAAATGCTCTTGGAAAATGAAGGTACTCAGGACTCCTTTAAACAAATTAAAATTATGTCTCGTTGGGCACAAAATTCAAATCGTAATTCCCCATTATTTACCAACCTGAAGGAACTGATAATTTAATGTTTTCCTGATGAAGTGTTTGAAACTATTGTGTTCTTTTGTTCATTTGTTTTGTAATTTTGAGGGAAAATACATTAAAATAATCGAGAAAGAAGAAAAAAAACCTGTTGAAATATGGTTTTCTTATTAAAGCTGTGAGGGGATTGACACCTATTTATGGAATCATTCAAAGAAATGTGGTATGTGGCAAACCCTCCCCAACCCAACTGCACCGAGGTGGCAGCTCTGTGGCAGCTCTTGAGGCCACAGCTGAATAAATCAGCCCAAAATAACAATTCCCAAATATTTCCCTCTCAGGACTCAGTCCCACTGAGGGAAAAAGGCTGGCCTGGAATGTCCAAGGCCAGGTTGGATGTAGCTTGGAGCACCCTGGGATAGTGGAAGGCGGTGGAATGAGATGAATTTTGATGTCTCTTCCAACCCAAAGCATTCCATGATTCTATAAATGCCCTCGGGAAGCTGTTGTAATTGCAATGGATCTCCTTGGGAGGGAATTCCCTTCTCCCTGAGCTGTGTCACAAATGTCTGACAGGCTGCTGAAGGATCCCATCCACGATGGGACTGTGGGCAAGCCCACAAACTTCGTTTATTCCTTCATCATTTGTCATCGCTGCCTGCAAGTCGGGAGGAATCTGGCGGGAAAAGGAAGTGAAGCAAATGTGCCACTCTCCATCAATTTACCCTCCATAAAACAGCACCTGGAGCTTTGAACCCAAGCT
>NW_005054498.1:408786-410666 GCF_000277835.1 Geospiza fortis | reverse complement strand
GGTCCTTCATCAGAATTATGAAAGATGAGGCTGGGCTCTCCCTGTTGTGTCCTTCAAGGCCAACGCAGCCTCCAGCCCTTTGTTACAAACCAGAGTCTGTGCAAAGCTCCAAAATCACGTTTTCCACTCCAGAAAAAAGAAAATGTTTTCTGCTGATAAAACCATTTATTTTCATTATGGCTCTCGAACTTTTCCTTCTATAATGCAATATAATGTATTTATTCTAAAAAAAATACAACGAAACCAAAAAAATTCAAAACAAAATCCATCCTGAACAGGAAACTCTAAACATTTTGTTCCGAAATAGTCAAAACAGAATATTTTGACATTGTCAGAATTTTTCCCCTCAGGTTCTCTTCCAAAACAAAATTCCAGAGGAAAAAAAAACCCAACATTAAATTACATTTAACTTCCACCTCAGCCTTGCAGATTCCAACAGAATAGTGGATTTTTTTGCAGGAACTTTTGCAGTCAGCACTTCCACAAAACCATGCAGAACAAATGGCCAGGTATTTTGGTTTGATGGGTGCTTTTATGGCTTTGTAAGTAAATAAGCTGGATAGCAATTAATCAGATTAGAAACCTTGCTAAAGTCAGTTTGCATTTTAATTCAGCTCATGCTGAAGCAGGAAAATAGATGCAGTGGGTGATCAGATTAATATTAATGAGCATAATTAACTCTCAGCTCCAAGGATGGCATCCTGGTAATGGTAATATCCTTGTTAACCAAGGAAGGTCGTGGAACTGATTTACACCTGTGTGGGGATGCAACGGAATTTACAGAAAATTAATTCAATGCTGATGTTGAATTCCAACGTGAAAATGTCCACGGATATTTTTATTTTTTCCTCAATAAGGAGTGATCCTTGAGGCGTTGGTCAGCACCTGAAGGTGGCCCTGGAAGGACCTGCAAAGTCTGCAAAGCTTTTCCAGGAATGGCTCCACGAGCTGCCTCCTATTATTGTGCACATTTGGGTTGGAAACGGAGCTTTGCCAGAGGCAGGCTCACAATATTGCACAAAATTCCACCCAATGAGTGGCAGGCTATAAGAAAAACAATATTGATGTATTTTTCCCCCGATTTGTGGTTTCTTTTGTCCACAGAGTGTTTTTTGTCTCGCAATGACGTCAAAGCAAAAATTCTCTTGCAAAATGACAACTGGAAAATAACCCTGAGAATATATTGGATTTCCTACCTAGTAATTAACTAACTCGGCCTTAATGGAACCTATTATATATTTTACCAAGCCTACAGAAGATTAGTAAAACAAAAGTATTATTTTCCTTTGTATTGATTGCAGTGCTCGAGGCAGAGGCAGCTTAAGACTTCACAAGGAAGCATTTTATGCTCCTAAAGCATCCCTAAGCTCCATCATCATCCTCATGGGAGGTGACAAGGACCACACGTGTGTCACACACAGGGGATGCCCCAGGGTGGGGACAATGATGATGACTCAGTTTGGCGACAGGGATCTCATCCTTCACAACAGAAATTCACGTTTTTCTAGGAGAAATAGTCCCGTGTTTCCCAACTCTGCCCACTGCCTGTGGACAGACCCTCAGCTGGTTTTCCCATTTCGTGCTTCCCAGTTGTTGGTTTCTCTGGGTCTGGATTGAAGGCACTTGAGGCAGTAGTTCATGTTCAAACTCAGGTGTTTATTATTTTTTGTCAGTAAAACAACCTCACTACTGTGAGTTCTGCAGCTTTTCATCAGAAGGCACAAATGCCCAACAATCTCTTGTTCCAAGGTCTTTTAAGACTAAACTGTCCAATTAAGAACTGACACCTGGATTATTTTCCCTTTTAACCCAATAACTGATCCCACAGAGCTGCAATGGGGACTTTTCTGCCCAATTACAAAATGCCACCCAAACCCATG
>NW_005054498.1:387377-408762 GCF_000277835.1 Geospiza fortis | reverse complement strand
CACACTTTTGTGGGTTCTGGTCTATCTTGAATTATTGGAAACTTTCTCCATGAATGAGGGTCAAAGTCAGAGCTGCCCTGGGGGTCAGGGCACCCCAGAGCAGACACAGAAATATTCCCAGTGCCCTGGGTTTCCACAGCAGCGGGAGCATTGGGTGCTCCCTGAGCTGTCCGTCCCTCTCCAGAGTGAGACTCTCTCAGGAAGGTGGTGGCTTTGGCAGCTCCTACCACAGGGACCTTTGACAAACCCCTTCCCCACGTGTGAGAATGGAGTTGTGGCCACCAGAGCTCTGAATGCTAAAGGTAAATGGTTCAGGTCATGCTGCCCATGGGAGGTGGTGGAACGTGATGACTTGTAGGGCTCCTTCCAGCCCATTCCATGACTCCATGATGAAAAACAGTGTCAGGGAGCATTCCAAATGGAAAAGGGAGGGCTCCTCTCCACAAGTGTTGAGTGACAACTTCAAACCTGTTCCTTTCCAGCCAGCCTGGGAGAGGTGCTCTCAGATTTTGTGTTTTAAGTGTTTCCTCATCCAACCTGGTGCTATCTGTTTAGTAGGCAGGCCCCTCTCCCTCTCTACAATAATTTCCCATTTGTAGAATCAAACTTTATCTTCAAATCTTCTCCTCCATTCTAATAATAACAAGGAGAGTTGGGAGTGTGGCTTCCCAAGTGATTCATTCACTAAATGCTGTTGATTGGGACTTCACACCAAAGCTAGGCAGCAATTTGGCTTTTTCTTTTTTTGTCAGAGATAACAGTTCTTTTGCATGGGCATGAACTCATTATGGGCTGTAGGACTGGGACACGATTATTTGCAGACACTTTTCTGCTGATAGCAATGAAGAGACGAGGCAAAGTAATGGGTTGGGGCAGAACTCATTAAATGTGGAGTCAGAACAATGGGCCCTCCCAGCCTTTAACTCCTTAGATTCATCTGGATCTTTCCATCTCCACATCCTCCAGCCACTGGGGACTAAAACAACAATGGGCTGAGGGCGGCAAGAAAAGCCAGGCAATTATTTCACTTCGTTAGGAATTTAATGAAATTCTCCCCGTCTGAGGCAGATAACAGCACCAGGAGTGAATTGGGTCTGTGAGGCTCTGATGTGGGAGACCAGAACGGGAGAGGATCAGTGAGTAACTGCTCCCCTCTGGGGGCTGGCACTGGTTGCAGGAGGAGCCCTAAATTCAAACACTGACACACCTTGAAGGGTCCATCAGCATCCACCTACAGGGGCTTGGGGTGCCCACAATTCAGCCCCTAAACGCTGACAATTGTCTGGGCCTTACATTCAGCTGGTGCAGGTTCTTTTCATGTCTCCTGGATTCCTTTACATGTCTGACAGGCCCTGTTTTTTTTTCAATTGGCCCTGCAAGTGCAAAAAGGCTGCTGCAATAGCCAATTCTTTCTCTTCTGAAGTTTACATTATCGTCTTTGTCTCATTACTGCCCATCATTTCTTATAGGGTCTTTATTCAGAAGATGAAAGTAGAATGGTGCGGGAAGGGAGGGGAAAGAAAGGGAAAAAACCTTTTCTAGGAAAAAAAGGGAAAATAATTCATTGAACTGCATGGATTTTATTATTTATGCACCATACTTGGAAATACTAACATGAGCTGAGAGAGAAATTAAAATAGAGATATCTCTGCTGCCAAGGGGAAAAATCCCTCAGCACCTCATTGCTTTCCCACCTCTGCCATGCCTTAGGGAGGAGGGTGCCCAGAAGAGCAGAGCCAGATTAGCAAACCCAGGCTGAGGGGATGGTGGCACTGGCTGTGCCACTGCTGCCACTTTGTCAGAACCCAGGACATCCCTCTGGCTGCCCTGGAGGGCTCGAGCCCCTGGATGGGGGCTCAGAGACCTTGGCACAGAGCCCAAGACCCCTGTGCCTTTGATTTTAACCCATGGAGAAAAATTGCCAACTTCATGTGAAGGTTTACAAGCCACGAGAGTTTGAGCAAAATGATAGTTTGTCATAGGGTGGAAAAACAGAATTTTGGGATTTTTAGAATGGGGGCTCAGAAGCAAAGATGGAGGGATTTGGGCATGGCTTGTCCTTCTCATTTCTTCTTTTTAGCCTCCATTTTTGGGTGATGGTGGCACTTTTGGATTGGTTTTAGAGGAGAAACTCACTGTCTAACATAGGTGATAAGTATTGGAAAATTATTGTAAATAATGTAGTTTTTAGTATAAAAAGATAACATCACCTCTGAGGCAGTCAGTGTGCCATGGACTGACCTGCTGGACAGACCTCAGCAGGTCAGAAAAAGAATGTTACAGATAGCAGAAAAAAGGATGTTATAGATAATAGATATAGATATCTATTCTCTATAGATAGAGAATAAACAACCTTGAAAACCACAGCCAGAGAATCCTGACTCCTTCTTCCATCTCGGGGCTGGGAAAAGGAGAATTTCCAACACCTTGGGGTCATGCTGATCACAGAGACCCCGAGATCACTTCTGCTGCAGGGCAGGCGTGGTGTGGCACAGGCGGCAGTGGCAGACATGGGCACAGCTCCACCCTGCTCATCCCTGCACAGTGGGAGCTGAAAATACCAAATTTGCCTTTCAAGAGCTTCTTCCTGGTGTAAGTCTCCAGTTCTCTCTCGTGCCAAACATTACAAGAGCCTTTAACAATTGACATTTCTGTCAGAGCAGAGTTTCGGGTGCCCTTTCCTGGCACACATCCCCTGAGTTCCCACATTCCCTCATTTCCAGGGGCCAGAGCTCCCACTGCCCAGGCTGCCTTGCACCTCAGCTTTTGCCATATCTGGAGCTACCCTGGACAAAGCAGCCAGTCCAGCCCCGAGACCCAGTGAAACACCTCCAACTTTTATCAATTCCATCACAGTGCTGACCACAGCAAGTTTCCAAGGGTTTTTACACTCCTGTCTGAGCCTGACCTTTTTTCCCTTTTATTTTTTTTCCTTTCTGTTCTCCCTGCAGTTAATACAAATTGGTTTTTTCCTTAATAACTTAGCTGGAGTCCCACGGACAGAAGAATTTTGTCCCCCCTGCAATTGCAGCCTGTACTCACCTGCACTTAGAGGTTACTCAGGGAGTAACTGAGGGAAGGGAAGACGATGAAGACCTGCAAACCTTGAATGTTCAGTGAACAGCTGCGTCCTTCATAGAGAATAAAATTCACAATTTCACTGTTTTAGGATCCTCTCCATTTTCCACCTACTTGTTGAAATTCAACCTGAATCCCAGCACTCACACCCAAGCAGGGACTCAAAGAGGAGATGTTTGAGGGATGGCTTTGAGCTGGAAATGACACCCCCGTTCCTGGGATCAGGGACAAGCTGGGCTGATGCTGCCCCAAAACCCCACAGCCCCAGCTGCAGGTTGCACACACAGCCCAGCAAAGAGGGGGATTTTTTTTCTCTCCCTGTTGTTTCTTGCAGGTGAATTCCTCAGCCATCTGCAGAGAATTTTCCCTTCATGGCCAGGAGCACATGGCTCAGGGCTTGGTGGGGGGGTGGGTTTAACTCCCCCCTTCCTCCCCCAGGCTGAACAAAACCTTTGCTTGAGAGATCAGCTCTGGGCTTTGCAAGAAAAGCAATTTCGGGGTGTGTGTGAGTGTGTGTGTGAGTGTGTGTGTCTTTCTCTTTTCGTTCCATCATACTAATGAAATTTGCAGACACAGAGGGGAAACTGAGAGTTATTTATAGGAGTGAGAGGAATGTGAGGCCTAATTGTGCTTAGTCTATTGCTCAGTATGTGATCTGTTTGCTATTACCCTTCCCAGTCCTGCACACAGGTCCTGGGGGGTTAAGTGGAACACAGGCATCTGATGAAGGGAAAGGATCAGGTGGAAATGCTTGCAAGCTTTAAGGACTAGTGAGACAAGGAGGCAGAGGCATTTTTAGGGTTAATTAAGTTGGGAAATTAGGATTTGTTAAAATGTTTTTTTTTTTTCCTGGTTGCCTTTTCCCAGTTTCAAGGTTTCTGTGTCCCTGTCCATGATGTGCTGGGGGTGATGCACAGGGTGAGGGTTTAGGAGCTGAGGCTTTGCCCCCTCCCCTCCTTTGCCTACCTCACAATCATCATCCCAGCTCTGAAGGGCTGGGGATACAGGGTTGAAATGTTCTGTAGGAACAGAGCTGGTGAATCCTTGCACTTTTCCACATTGTTTTACACAGAGACCTCTCCAGCAGCCCTGCTGCATCCTTCCACTGCATCAGGAGCCACTGCGTGCGCTCTTCACTGTCCCACATGTGAGAAATGATCCTCACTTCTAAAAGTTTAAAAGTTTTATTAAAATCTTATCAAAAATACAACAGAAGGCTGAATAAAGAAAATATTATAGCACTGGGAGCAAAGGATTTTTTCCCACCAAAGGAAAAAAGAAATCCAAAGGATTTTTTTGTGCTCATCCACGCAATGGAGGTTTCGCCTTTTTACCCTTCAGCCCCTCCCAAAATTTTGTCAATCAACTTCTCCTTCACTGTCCAGTGGTGGAGATCACTTTGATTGGAGGTCAGCTGCTGCCCTCCCAAATGTCCCAAACCCCATAATAACAACACAAGGTGGGGTAAAATATAACTATAAGCCTATAAAACTTCTCTTAACAAATACGTAATATTTGCCTTTTAATTGTGACAGGCAACCCTGGCATTGCTCATCTGTCACACAGACACGGGGGACAAATGGGGCCGGGGGCACAGGGACCCCTCTGTGGGGCAGCCCCAGGGCAAAGCTGAGCCTGGAGCTGGGCTGAGCCTGGGGACCTGAGCTGCTGAGCTAAGCCTCATGGAAAAAAGAGGAAAAGTCAGATGTGCAACCTGATACAGCTGCTAACATCTGCCAGGCAGGAGAGGAGCACTCCCCAGCTCAGGACTGAGCTGCTTTCTGCTGCTTATCACCATCCACTCGTGCTGGAATATTCCATTCCCACAGGTTTGGAGAGGCTCTGAAGGATCCTGTCACCTCTCCTGGGTCAAGGTTCCTCAGCTTTCCAGACAAACACTTTTCCCAGGATGTTTTGCCAGATGCCATGGTGACTCACCCTTGTCACTCCTCTTCGCTGGGACAGCGACAGTGAGAGGGAAAAACAAATGCTGTTTACTGCCATGCCCAAAATGGGCTTGGACACTGTGAGCAGGGTTTGGAAAGACAGAAATAGAGGAGTGATTATGGAGGGCATTGCAATTAAGAGACAGCCGTCAGGATCCTCCTCCAGAGGAGGACTGGCTCCATCCAGGCTGCCTGCCCTGCATGGGATGGGTGAAAAGCTGCTGGAGAGTTGTGAGGGATGCAGGATTCTGCTCCCAGCCAGTCTGCCCCTTCCCTGTGACCGTGTTCACAGGGGTCTTATGTTGAGGGAAGAGACAAGGATCTGACTCAGTGTTTCAGAAGGCTTGATTTATTATTTTATGATATATATTACATTAAAACCATACTAAAAGAATAGAAGAAAAGGTTCTCCTCAGAAGGCTGGCTAAGCTAAGAATAGAAAGGAATGAATAACAAAGGTTTGTGGCTTGGGCGGAGAGTCTGAGACAGCTGGGCTGTGATTGGCCATTAATTATAAACATCTAAGATGGGCCAATCACAGATGCACCTGTTGCATTCCACAGCAGCAGATAGCCATTGTTTACCTTTTGTTCCTGAGGCCTCTCAGCTTCTCAGGAGGAAGAAATCCTAAGGAAAGGATTTTTCATAAAAGATGTCTGCGACACTTCCCAAAAGGATTCAGGGACAATCAGTGGCAGCAAACCCAAGGCAGGGATGAAGAGCTGCAAGATTTTTTCTCTTTGGCTGGTGAAGCCCCAGCCTGCCCTGCACACACCCAGGGCTGGGACCATCCCCAGCTGTGTTCCCTGCAAGCAAATAGAGAAGAAGAAGGAAAAAGGCTCAAGATACACAGTGGTAGGTGATATTTTGGGCTGAGTCACTGAGAGATGTCCCCTGTGCATCGCCATGGGAGTGATCCTTCTCCACCTTGGTCGCATTTCCCTTCAGGCCCTGCTCCCAACTCTCAAATAAATTGACTTTATTCAGTGGGAGAATGAAGAAGTGTCCTGGTTACCACATTTCTGCTAGGCCACCAAGGAAACACCGGTTTAGGGTGTGACATTTGGGGTTTTTGTAGGATAAACAGGATGAAATGCCAGGCAGGTGATCTGCAGCCAGGCCCTCCACTGAGAGTAAAACACGGGATGCCAGTTGGCCCCTGGCCATTGATTTGGCCACTGACCAACTGGCTGACACTCCTGCCTTCCTTGCTTTCCTCCTGGACCCCATGGGAGGGGGTTTTACAGCAGTTTATCCCTGGGGTAAACAGCAGAAATTGGAGGGGAATTGCAGCAGGGAGTTCTCTTCCTGTTCCAGCACGAGGAACCCGCTGGGTGCCAACTGGATGTCAGCCCTCCCAACGTGAGGCCAGCTGGCAGCTGCTGTGCTTTTGTCCCTCTCAGGGCTGGCAGAGGCACGTTAGCAAGTGTGGGAATGGGGGTCCCAGCAGCCCATCCCTCAGCAGGGCGAGCTGCAGGCCCGGCAGTGAGGGGATGCTGCAGGCAGGACACGGCTGGGGCAGGGTGAGAACCAGCACAGGGCTCAAAAGGGAATCACTGCAGCAACATCTCTGCCTTGGGGAAACAGCAGCTTCAGTTGGATTTCAGCTGCACATGTCAGAAAAAAGACAAGGCTGAAATCAGAAATTCAGCCTGGGCAATCTGCTCTGTATCGTGCACTGAATTGGCTCAGGGAGATGCAACAGTTGGCAAGAAGCTTTTGTTTTATTTCTTTTTTTGGGTGTTTTTTTTTTTTTGGTAATCAATTATAAATCAAATTCCTTTATCTGTCTCCTGCTGGTAACAAAGGCTCAGCAGTGCCAGGTGGGTGTGTTTGTGTCATTATTTGAGCATGTGATGTCAAAGGGTGTCACTGGCTGCCTGACATCCCTGGCCAGGTTTTGGCTGCTCACGGCTACAAACATGCAGGCTTTGAACTTCTGCTTGCTGGCTTTCCCAGCATCCTTCCTATTAATTAGCCCTCAGGAATTAATAATTCAAAAGTCTTTCCTCCTGCTGCAGCATTCGGACACCAGCGAGCGTGGCTGTGCTGTTGCAGATAACAATGGTGAAATAGTCACAATTTAATATCCTTGTTCTCTCCCAGCAGACAGGCAGAGCCATCCCAGGCTCCCAGTTTGCTTTAAAACTCCCCCTGCTGTGGGTGCCTGAGCTCAGAGGTGGCTCTTGAGATTTGTCCCCATTGTGGCAGGGCCACCACACAAAGGACAAACCAGTTCCCTCTCATTTCCATCCACTGCTGCAAGTCTGCAGGAAAAATGGGAATTAGGATAAATGCAGGGTTGGGTTTGCATTTGCTTTCTGCTCACACCAAAAGAAACAAGTCCCACCAACACCTGGAGGGAATTGTGATGAAGGAAATCCCTGTGATGACCAAGCAAGAAGAAAATCTCCTGGAAATCTGATGGACATCTGGGAATAGGAGTGCAAACACAGCACTGGGATTGAGGGAGGAGTGACCAGCCACACATTCATCTCCTCACACAGTGGGTGAATAAATCCCTGGGAGGACCAAGAAGAACTTCCCCCAGGATAGAAGAGCAGCCCCATTCCTTCCATGGACACTGGGAATGCTCTGTCATGGCTCTGTCCCCTCCATGGACACTGGGAATGCCCTGTCATGGCCCCATTCCTCCCAAGGACACTGGGAATACTTCCATGGACACTGGGAATGCTCTGTCATGGCTCTGTCCCCTCCATGGACACTGGGAATGCTCTGTCATGGCTCTGTCCCTTCCATGGACACTGGGAATATTTCCATGGACACTGGGAATGCCCTGTCATGGCTCTGTCCCTTCCATGGACACTGGGGATGGTTCCATGGACACTGGGAATGCCCTGTCATGGCTCTGTCCCTTCCATGGACACTGGGAATGTTTCCATGGACACTGGGAATGCTCTGTCATGGCTCTGTCCCTTCCATGGACACTGGGAATGGTTCCGTGGACACTGGGAATGCTCTGTTCTGGCACGTGCAGGAGGAGCCTTGCCCTGAGAAATGCACAGGCTGTTCCAAGAACTTCCATGCAAACAGCAACAACAGCAAAAAAATGGTGCAGCAAACACAAAGCAAAGATCAGAGGGTGCAGCTGAGAGGCTTTGCTGTCCCTAAATCCACTCAGGAAGAGTTTCATGGCAAACTCCCCCCAGTGCTTTAGGTCCTGCCTCGTCTCCTTTGGCTGCTCGGTGAGAAATGTTAATTTTCCCCGTGTTATTCTGTCCGCACCTATGAATGTTCACAATATATTGACAACATGGAAAGAAAAAAGAATTTGTTTAGTTAGAAAGTACCAAAATAAGAAGTGTCTCTTTGTTTAGGATGAGAAACCTAAACTGCAATCAACAACTTCTCTTGAGTCAGAAACCATGAATCATCCTCTGAAATCAGAGCACATTCAAGACTAGTTTCTCATGGTATTGCTGAGGAATTTCAGATATTTCCACTGGGAGTAGAGTTATTTCTTTAATCACCCCAAGGTTAGTTTGTTTAGTCCTATTTTTTTCCTTGTATAATGAAGGTTGCCCAAAGGTAAGGAATGCTGACATCTGTGAGTGGAGTGGAAAAAAAAAAAAAAAAAAAAGTGAGATCAGGACAATATTTAGAGACCCAAGAGAAGTGGAGATACAAATTGGACTGTTTTATCCTGGCAGAAAGTTCATGAAGGCTTATGACCATCTTGCTAAATACTACACAAAAATAGATCAAGTCACTGATAAGCCAGCTGTACATGAAGCAACAGAGAAATGGATTTGAACATGGGTTTCAGGAGTTTTCTCTGTTATCAGGGAGAATGGTAAGTGTCAGGAGGGCTGGGATGGATGTCAGAAAAGGTTCTTCCCCCTGAGGGTGCTGGGCACTGCCCAGGCTCCCAGGGAATGGGCACGGCCCCGAGGCTGCTGGAGCTGCAGGAGTGTTTGGGGTGGGATTGTTGGGGTGTCTGTGCAGGGCCAGGAGCTGGATCAATGATCCTGTGGGCCCTGGCAGCTCGGGATATTCCACCACTCCCCATCTCTGTCATTTCTGTGTCACCTCTTTGCTCTAGGACACACCAGCAAGCGCCCAGCTCCTCCTGCTCTCACACCAGGGAGTGTGGGGAGAGGAGGCTGTGCCAGCTCCCAGCCCACCCGGCAGAGCCATTCCAGAGCCACCCTGGAGCATCCCTGCTCTGCCCGGGGCTGGCAGGAGCATCCAGAGGGTGATTCACCCCTTAGGGCATGAATCACTCTCTGACACAGCCAGCTCCCACCCCCAGCCGCTCCAGAGCCTTTGCAGCAGGCTTTAAATATATATTTAACTTAAAATTGATAAACTTGGGTGAAATCAGTCCCATCCAGGGGGATTTTCTATCCCAGGTCCATTAAGCATCTCCCATCACTGATTTCTTTGGGAATATCCTTCAAGTCATGATGTACGTTTAGGCAAAATCTTCCCCGCTGCTTGGATGATGGTGGGAATTTTCTCAAGTGTAATTTTTTGGGTGAAATCAAACATTTGGCCAATCTCACTGAATCGGCAGCTCTAAGCGACGGCAGAAAGCGGAGCTCCAAGTGCAGGGGTAGAAATTTTGATGCAGAGGGTGAATAATACATGGAAGTGAAAAGTATCCTGCTATTTTCACCTCCTGCTTTCCAAAGGGAGAGAAGGAGAGGGAGAGAAGGCACTCACTGCAAATCCTGAGTTAGATTTTTAATAACACAGATTTCTCCCCCACTTTTCTCCCCTCCTTTCCCTTCACATAGTGAGAAACTTCCCGAGGTTGCCAATGGCACTAAAACAGCCCGTCCACTTTCAGAATTTCAGTCACCTCTTAAACACTTAGAGGCTGAATTGAGTGAAAACCCGTTTTCAGAAGAGTTTCCAAGGAAGTAGAAAGTTTCCACACCCTGAATCTTGCACTCAAAGAAGTGGAAACTGGCTGGTGGCTGCCAGCAGTCTGAATAGTTGTATCATGGGCTGCTGAATGCTTTATTCTGTCATAAAAGACACGAACATGCTTGGTGCTCCACCGAAACACACAAATACCCTTTGAGAAGTGTAGCTGCACAATATATGACTTGTGAATTCTTCTCTCCTTGCATTTTCTTGGCAAAATGTTGCTTTTCAGCTGCCTCGTACCAAATAAATTCCGGTGAAATTGCACAGCTTGTGTTTTGCAAAATTCAAGCGTTGCAATCTCAGCGAGAAAAAGAGAGAGGAATGTGCCTTGTACTGAAGACACCTGGTTGAGAAAATCTGTAGCCCCAACTGTTTGGGAATGACTAATCAGGGACCACATGCTATGTGAACTTTTACTGATTTTACCTATTTATGGCTTAAAATGTAAAGCCTGGACTCCACAGAGTGCTGCACAGCAAAATAAATGATCAACAAGACATTGAGCTGAGACTTTGCACTGGAGATCACAGATTTGGAGGCTCAAATTTGAAACAAATTTGAAATAAATCTGGGGCATTTTAGGGGTGCTGAACCTTCCCACCCTCTGCAGTGAGGAGGGTGAGATTTGTGCCCAACTTTTCCTCTTTCCTTCATGTGGGAGGACCCAGCTGGGGAACCAGGAGTGACCATTTGGAGGATTAATTCCCCAGCTGGCCAAGCTGTTCATCTCTGGGTAGATTTCATTATTGATTGGGGTCTCTTTTCCCAGCTTGCAGCTCAAAGGGTGTTGAGTAGCAAATGTTGGCAAAAGGTGTTTTTTGGCTGGAGGTCCATGGTGAAAGGACACTGGAGAGCTCAGAGATGGATTTGGCTTTCTGCGATTCCCTAAGACCTGATCATACCAAAAGGAGCTGTACAATAAACAAAATATGGAGTTTAATAAATCTTTCCTTGCTGTTCACCTTTTCTACTTTGAGCAAGAAGATTTGCTGCTTACAATATTCCAATTAATGGCTGCTTTAATGCAAGGGTAAAGGTAATAAAGGAAAAGACAACATTGAATTTTAAAATTCATCCTCATTCAGTGCTTCAAATCTATGGAAAAGCTCGGGGTGGGACATTGTGGTGTTCCCACTGTTTGACCCTGCTTGATGATCCTGCATTTATATAATAACATAAAACTACATTTATCAACCCATTCAACCACCTCCTGTCAAGGATTTTATTTAATTTCCAGTTTAGTGAAGAGTGTAAATAAAAACAAAGCTGTCCAAGGTTTGAGAATGAAGTTGCTTAGGGGTGCTGGTTAAAACACTGGAGGGTGTTCCATGGTATTTTGGGATTCCTCTGTGCTCAACGCTGATATTTGCTGCCAAAGTCTTGTTATCATTTTGGTACAGCACGGTAAAGTTGAATTAAATTATTCTAATTAAATGGTTGTTATGTAAAAGCTCTTTGCTTTTCATTGCCTTTCATATTATACAATAGAAAGCAGTTATTATATAAAGCAACCAATCAAAGAAAACAAATCCCCCTTCCAGAAAATCCTTCTCCTTCTAAAGTGTGATCAAATGCTAAAAGCTTTTGTAATGAGCAAATAAAGTTTGTGAACGAGATTTATTTCTCTACAAACTAACTTATTTTCCATTTCAGTCCAGAAAAAGAAATCATCACCTTCTCCTGTTGATAAATTTCGGGATTAAAATGCCAAGTCATGGGTGGGTTAGGAAAATCTTGTTTGTAATCAAAGGCTTGGCCAATTTCCTACATTTTTTACATTTTAATTATACACTGCATTGGCATTCTGCTATAAAGACATTACTTTGTGGAAACTCCCAACTGTTTACATGACTAAGAACTTAATTGAATCAAGAATTTTTGCTCTTTCTTCTGTCTTTTGATTTTTTATTTTTTTAAAAAAGAGCCATCATTCCCGTTCCTTGCTGTGGAAAACATTCCTTTGCTCCTGTTGGATTTTGGTAGCAAACACAAACAAGACTTTTGTCCTCAAGCAGCGTTTCATACACGTTGTCTGATGTCTCAGGATCTCTGTCTTTCAAGGAAATGTTAATTACTGCTGCCAAATGAGGTTAACAATTCCCATAAACCCCACGAAGGTGCCCAAGTTTTGAGTTTTCCCACAGGCTGGAAGGGTTCAGATATGGTTTGGTACCTCCTTAGGAGCATCAATCCACTCTAACCCTGCACGTCAGAACTGGGATTAGCTCATTTTAACAAATTTATTGGGGAAAAGTGATCTCAGGTCACCTTTCCCACGTGGCCATGGGGAAGGAAAAGAAAAAATTGATTTAATTTTGGTCCAGGAGGATCAGGAAAACCCAGAGCTGTTCTCAGCAAGGCCATGAAGGCAAACGTGGGGCCTGAGGGCATCCGAAGGGCAGCAGAGCAGGGAGGAGATGTTGGATTTTCATTTCTGTGCCTCAAAGCCATCTCCACAAAGGGTGGGTGGATGGATGGAAGGATGGATGGAAGGATGGATGGATGGATGGATGGATGGATGGATGGATGGATGGATGGATGGATGGATGGATGATGGATGGACATACAGATGGATGGATGGATGGATGGATGGATGATGGAAGGATGGATGGAGGGATGGATGGATGGATGGTTCCATGGAGGGATGGAAGCAGAACCTCTGCCCCATGCTCATCACACAGACCCAGCAGTGGCTTGAATGAGAAGTATGATCTACCCAGAATCCATGATCCATATAATTTAAATCTTAAGAAATAACAAAAAAAAATCAAATTATAAGGTGCTCCAAGCCTCGTGTTTCCAAGCATTCCAAAGGGAGCTGACAACACCATCTCCTTTGAGCAGGGTGCAGTGAAAATTATATGTCTGCCTAAGAAAAAGAGCTGTAAGTGCTTTTCTCTTCTCCCCATTAGGAGACAAATTCAATTTCTGGTAATTACAGCTGTGCCTCCCTTTTTCAAGCCGCTTCAATGGGTTCAGCACACTTCTCTTCTCATTAGTGCTGAGAAACTCAAAATGAAAAGTACTGTTGAATTGGAAAATATTATTATTACAGTAAAAGTCACAAGGAATTGGATTTGTACAAAACTATAAAGCAAAACACACTGAGATGATTCATTATGCATCACATGGAGAAAGACGTAACGTTGTTAATATGGGAGAACAGATGTGTCTATGTATTTTAAGTATCACTTTTTCTTTTCTCTGAAGAAAAGTTTTTTTAATCCAAAAAAAAAAAAAAGAAAGAAAGAAAAAAAAAAAAGAATGAAAGCCAACCTGATCTTGATTACTGGTACTATTGAGACAGTTCACTGGGAAATGAAAGCAGTCACTGCTGTTGCCATTAATCTCATTTTATGTTAGTTTGGCTTTTACTGCAGAAAGTAAAAACTCTTGGGTTTTCTTTCCTCCCCGGTCCCATATGTGAGTTAAAGCAAAGCTGACAAGCAAGTCCTTGACATAACCTCACGCAGGCTGTGGTTAGGAGGTCTCGAGCAGCCACAGCCCAGATGTGATTTCCTCACTTTATTCAAATTAATTGGGCTCAAATTAAAAAGGCAGCGCTTTGTTTTGGTTTGGTTTGAAGAGACAAGGCTGGGGGGCAGTCGTCGCCTCGTTATCTCTGGTTTTTCATGGTACAGTTGTTTGGATGTGGGTGTGAAGGAAAGTTCATCTTTTTTCCATTCTGTCAGACCTCAAGCATTTGGTGCAGGGACCCAAAAGCTGAAGAACAATCCCCGGGGATTTCACTGTGGCTGCACTCCCACCTTGCCTTTGGGACCGAGGCCACTTTGTCACTGTCCAGCAGACAAATCCTCCACCCTGAGGGGCTGAGCTCCCTCCTGCAGACAGGACATACTTTAACACCCTTTGTTGCACAGAGCAGGGGAAGGCAGATCTATAGAATTCATTTATAGGATTTATAAAATCCTTCTGGATTTTAAAATGATACTTTTAGACAATGGAAGTGCTCCTTAGGAATCCCAGTGCACTTGTTTGAAATGCACAGGACTTTTTCTGTCTGTGTTGCACAAGGGACTGCCTCCTCTATTCACTAAGGAGCAGTGTAGCCTCTTTACTTCTGCTTTTAGTATCCAAGTTAAAAATGACAATTCAATAAATTAAAGAGAATGCTGAGCAGAAAATGGGTGAAGAAGCCACGTGCAGTGAAGGGCTCTGGCTCTAGAAATGGTTTAGGAGAACAAAAGCAATTTCAGAGTCTGACCTAGCAAAAGAAAAACACTGGAAAACATAAAACATCCTCTTGGCTTGAGAAACCTCCCATGGCACTGCTTGGTGACCCTCATGATTGCTGTCATTAATTAGGGACTATTTTATAAGCACCCAAAGACTTCCTAGGTCTGAGCCACTGTCGGAAGTGATGAGTTTTTAATGGCAACCAGCACGCTTGAAAAATTCCCATATTGTGGAGAGAGACACATCCCCAGGGAGCCCAGTGCCTGCCCTCTCCTGGCTCAGATTTTGGGGTTAATTGGGGCAGCAGAGAGCTCTGAGTCCCCACAGCAGGGTGCAGACATCTCTGTGCTTGGTGTTTGCTTTCAGAGCCCTGCAAACAGAGCAGGGCAAGGCTTAGCTCTTACAAATCACATTAAACCAGGGGACACATTTTATTATTTGGCAGCAAGTTTATCTTCTGTGCTGAAACTGAGCCCGAAACAAGATTCCCACTCGGGTTTGTTTGCTCACTGGGAAGTGCAGAGAGAAATGGGAGGATGCTGCAAATGAAAAGTCTGTTTAGGCCACATAATCTCCTTCATTAAAGTATCAGTGATGCTGGATAAGGCTCACTCGGGAACCTATTAATGGAAACACATCTGCTGCGTTCATAATAATAAAAGGCTGGCTGTAAAGTGATTAATTGCTGTTAACAGAAGCAGGTCCAGCTTTGGGAAGGCAAATATGTGGCACGTTTGGATGTGCACAGAAGGCTTTGCACAGATGAGCACAGCTCTTGCTAAGCTCAGCTTGCAGCACTGCAAGGACAGCTCAAAGGCTTGGGATGGGTCAGGTCAGGCCACTTCACCTCTGGCTGAAAATCCCACCTCTCCCAGGCCTTCCCAAGTTAGGAATTAACTGAGAAAGGAGCATCACTGCCTTTTTCTTTCTGCTTCAAATGCGTTTTATTAGCAGTGCTTGTATTACGGTGGTCACAAGGGACCCTAATCAAAGTGGGGCCCTCCTGGGTTAGACACTGTCCAGGCCCATAATATAAACCAGCTCTTCCTTTTGGGATCTGAAAGGCTTGCAGATAACCAGAGCTTGGGAAGGGAAAACCAGACACAGAGTGGGGAAATGCCACCACCTGCCTGGAGTTTGAGAAGACAACTGAGAGCTCGTGGGTCTGGGGTTTGGATTTCAGGCCCTTCTTTAGGGCTGGGGAATGATGGATGAGATCCTCAGAGCCCTCAGCAGAGCTCCTGGTGCCTGCAGAAACTGGGCAGAAAAGCAACGACCGCTGTTGGAAAGATGCTGGGGATGCCTGAACGGGGAGCTCAGACCCATTCCCAGCTCGCAGGTGAATGGCAGGAAAATAGGGCTCGTTGCCAGCGCATTGATTAGAGCTGAGATGAAGATAAAAAGGCTGGAGATCCAGTGCACAGTCTGGAATTGTGTGGTTCTGGGGAAGATCTAATGTATTCATGCTGTCAGGTCACATACATTAGGCCCAGAAACCTGAGGTTTGCTTTCTTCTTTTTTTTTTCCCCCCTTTTTTTTGGAAGCACTTGGAGCAAATATATTGAATGAGACATTTGCAAGCATGGAGCCCATTAATAACACAAGGCCAGTGCAAGGCTGCAGCCTCATTCATGCTGCTCTGGGGAGCCAAGGAAATTAAAATCCTCTCCGTTTCTTTTCTGCTCTGGGGAAATCAAAGCCAAGCCCTGAGAAGGGGCTGATTGGAGACAGGTGAAATGTCTGTTTGTTTTTAAAGCCTTGCAGCTCTCATTTTTGATAGTCCCTGGGTTTTCCAAGTGCAATGTGCAGATACCAGAGGAGAGGTGGCTGGAAGAGAAGAAAATCAGCCTGAGGAGCAGCAGAGAACCAGGAACTTTTCAGCTACCAAAGAACAAAAGACTTTCCAGCAAAGGCTCCTTGCTGACAGCTGCTGGAGGTGCCCAGCTTGTCCTTTATCCCTCTACAGTGTTCCTACTGTGTTCCTCATGCCACAGACTTGCAAGTCTGTGAGTTTGCACTCTGATTTGTGCTAAAAACCACAATAAAACCTTCCAGGAGTCTCAGAGAACAAGGAAACAATAAAGCAGACAACAATTACCCAGTTCTGCACATGACATACTGTGCAGATAACAGGAACTCATGGATATATGGAGGTTTTATTGCTGGATGTAAGGCACATCTTATTGAAGGTGCACAAAGAGCCCTGTCTGTGCGCCCACAACCCTCAGCACTGCTCCTGGGCCGGGCAGCCCCAGTAAATCTCCATGCAGATGTCCATTTGCTGAGTATTAAGTGGGCAGGCAGACATCAGAATGACTTTGTCACGAATGTGATGTTCTCATCTAAACAGATCTAAAGGGCCTTGTTTTATAACTGCTTCCTGCAGTCAGCCTCCCATGATAGCCCAGACTTGCTAACGCTCCTTTTATTGCTGCCATCTGATTGTATAACTCTGCACTGATAGCAGCTCTTCATATTGCATCGATTAGGCAGAGAACAGGAAAACGAACAAAATGTACTCATTCTGTTTATAGTTGGAGCTATAATTTTGTGGCCCTCCTTGGACGCCTTAGCAGGAGAATCAGATGCACTCTTCTCCCCGTTTGGCAATGCTCTGCTGCACTGGCTGGGAGCTGGGGCCAAGTTCACTCAGCTCCTGCTCTCGCAAATGGGTTTTTCTTAGGATGTGGGAGATGGAGAGGGCTCCCAGGGCAACTGCTGGGCCACGGCAGGAGCTTGTGTTAAATAGAGAATTTCCAGAGGAGAGAGGCTGCTCATCAACCCTTGATAATCACCAGTGGCGTGGTTGGGAGTGAAGCATGAGGGAGGAAGATGATGGTGGTGAATTTGACACAGGTTCTCTTTGCACTCCTGATATCTTGAGAAGTCACCTAGAACAGAGGCTGGGCAGAGTTAAAGAATAAAGTAGGGATTTATTAAAAGGCCTCAAAGGATTCACCTTGGGCAGTACAAGAGCCCAACCTACACCCAAGGTGTTGGATTCAAGGTGACCCCTGTGGC
This sequence comes from Geospiza fortis, assembly GCF_000277835.1. Lineage (NCBI taxonomy): Eukaryota > Metazoa > Chordata > Aves > Passeriformes > Thraupidae > Geospiza > Geospiza fortis. The sequence continues at coordinate 391,624 of NW_005054498.1, read as the reverse complement.
AGGGAGAAATAATGAGGATGACTCTGTGATATCAGAACGCTAAGTAATTACTTTATTATACTATATTATTCTATACTATATTACACTACATCTAAACTGAAACTGCACAAGCACTCAACTCAACTGAACAAAATCTTGTGACTGTCTCCTGACTGATTCTGGTGTGAGAGTTTTGTTTTCTTGACCAATCTCTGTTTGCAGAGATTGGTCAAGAAAACAAAACACTCACACCAGAATCCAACAAAACAAATTCCTTCAGGTAAAAAATCTTCCAGCACATTCCACATGTTCCAAAACACAGGAGCAGTAAATAAGAATTGTTTTGATATCTGTGCTTCTCCAGGAAAAACCTGAGAGAGAGAATTATGTCTCTCTCTGTTCAGAGAACGTGAATGCCACACAAGGTGGACTCAGACTCAGGAGTTTTCACACTTTTATAAGTTTTGGTTCATTTCCATATTGGGGTTAATTGTCCAATCACAGCTCCAGGTTTTGCAGTCCCACCCTCCCAGTTTGCTCTCCTCAATTCCCTGTTGTTTGCACTTTTTGGGCCTTTTGGACCTTTTTGTTGTTTGCACTTTTTGTACTGAAGCTGCCGCGGTGTCCTTGGTTCTGGGGCTGGAAAAGGATTGTTCTGTGTGACTGAGCTGTGAGGAGGACTTGCTGACACTTTATGCGGAGTTCAGAGTTACCAGTGCAGTACAGAAAGTTGAAAATATCCAAGGTAAAACTTCAGGCATCACTCCTAATTAGGAACACTTAAGGCATCACTCCTAATTAGGGGTTATGCTCTTCATCACTGTGGTCACAGACTGCTTTAATGGACAAAACCTGACAAAAACCCCACTCCTCCCAGTGCTGCCAGCCTTTCCTGCCCTTCATTTGAGGGGCTGAGATGGACACTTCACTCATTTTCAGCTGGGAAAAATCTCTTTTCTTGCTTTGCTGTACTTTGGTCGATTCAGCGGTGAATGACTCAAGGTTACTCTGATTAAATCAGAAGTTTCAGGTAGTGTGAATCTGATCTTTTGAACAAGAAACAGAGACTAAAAAGTAAATGATGCATTTCTCTCTCCTCTAGAATTCCTATTTTAATGGAAGTATTTTTAATAAAATAACTTATTGGTTTCTGGGCCATAGGGTGGAGTCTCTTCTATATGGCAAGGAAATTTCTTTTCCTGGAGTATTAACTACTTAAGGGTTGGGTGTCAGTCGTGCACCATTTCCCTCAGGTATAAAGATTTAAAAAGAAAGCAGTTTGGTGAAACTCTGTAAAATTGAGAATGCAACTCTCTGCAAACTGGGCTAGAGTAGGACTTTTCACTGGGTTCAGAGCCAAGCCAAAATCCCATATGAGGCTAATCCCAAAATGGGAGACCACCCTGGTTCATCCTCACCCACTGCTGCTGGAACGTGTGCTCCAAAGGGTTTGTGGGGATGTAGCTTTTTCCTGTGTCACTATCAAATTCCTCTGTTTATGGCTGTGTGAAAGGGGTAATTAAAGGACAGGAAAGCTGAACCCAGTTTCCTCAGTTTCCCTGTTTGCTGAACTTTCTTATTCAACCCAGTGCTGCTTTTGTGTTGTTTCTTTGCTGACTGAAGTTTCTCCCAAGGAGATTTCAGGGCATTTTTAGCCAGGCCAAAAAAAAAAAACCAAAAACCAAAACCTTAATTTTTGCAAAATTCTATTTGCCAATATTAACCTAATGATCTACTTAAACTGCAGGGAGGGAGATAAGGTTAGATAACAAAAAAAACCCCGACCAATTAACAGAATTAGGCAGTAATGAGGAGGCCTAGAGAGGTGTAGGATGTCACTTGTGGATGTCCAGCCCAATTCCCATCCACAGGAACGGAGCTGCCCTCAGACAAACTCTCAAGCTTTGTCCACTCCCATTTCCCCAGGCAGGGCAAAAATTTGTCATTGGCAAAATCAAGATTTAATCAAGCCTGAGTAATGCGAATGGAGATCTGAAGTTATCCTGGCACAGAGATCCATTTCCTGCTCTGACAGATTTAGAAGTGCTCAGGTTCCTGCTGGGACTGGAAAGTTGGTTCAGAACATCTTTCCTGTGATGCTCAGAAAAGCATGAGCAAACCTCCTGCATGTTTCCCCCCACTATTTACTCACAACCAGTTTGATTTGTGGCCAACATTGTCCTTTGGTTTAAACAACTCTCTCTCCCTTCCCTGGGGGTTTGCCTGGGCTATTTATAGCAAGCAATCCCTTTCCTAGCCTTTTCCTGCTTTTCCTAGCCTTTTCCTGCTTTTTCCTAGCCTGACCAAAGCTATTTTAACTTCTCCTCCCCCTCCCTGATTGCCCCACATCTTCCTCTGCACCTGCTCCACCGAGGTCCTGGTGCTGTGCCCCCACTCCAGAGGGGACCTTCCCTCTCCCACCTGCATTTTCAGCTCTCCTGACACTCATTTATCCCACAATCTCAAATCTTCCTTTGCCATTCATGATTTTCTGAGCCCTGTTCGTCACAGCAGCCTCTGCCATTTGTCCCTCGGCTCATTCCCATGCCATCCTCTGTCCCTGTCCCTGCTGTCCTCTCCAGGCCACCCCTGTCTGCAGGAGGAGGTGATGGCCAGTGGGACAAAGACATTATTTGGAGTTTTCTACTGCCACAGCAATATAATTTCCCTGATTTATCCCCGAAATCCTATAAATAGGCCACTGGGCTTGTTATCTGTGCTCCCTTTATAGCCCAGATTTTTGTCTCATCCTCAGACTCGCGCACACAGGGAAATTTTGGTGATGTCTGGTTTTCTTCAGTGGATATAAAAGGAGGTCAGGGCACGAGCCCAGGATTACTCATTTAGCTTTGAGACAACCTGAAGCCAGACAAGGTAAATTTCACTTTTAAGCATCCCCATCAACAAGGTAGTGATGGGTTTTAGGTACATCAGCTCCAGCTGCTGAGGTGCAGGTCAGGGGCTGCCTGACAATAAATAAATAGTTTTTTTTCTGAAGCTGAGATTGTTTCTCATTCATTTTGGGCACCTGCCTGTGAAAAGAGAACGAGGATTTTGAATCTCCCCATCATTACCCAAAATCTGCTGGTTTTAGGCTGTTACCAAGTCAAGGAGGTGATGTGACATTGCTGAAAATGCCTTTAATTGTCAGAAAAAAAACCTGGTGGGGTTGAGGCTGGGCACTGTTAGCCCTGAATCAGAAAGGGCCTTGCTCTGCTCTTACACCAGACCTGGGCTGTGGCAACACCAACCACACCTGGGCATCTCTGCTCTCCTGAGGATGGGCCAGTCCTCAATTCCCCCAATTCCCCCAATTTCCCCAATTTCTTCAATTCCATTTCCCAATTTCCCTGCACCCTTCTCTCTTGTCCCCACAAAACCTGTCCCTCAGGCCATCAGGTCACCCCCCAAGGTAAGTGACAGGCCCATAAATCCTGGGGCTTTTTGTTCTGATGGAATCTGGGCAAGAAAAGGCGCTTGGAGCTCACGATGGAAAATATTTCTGAGAGCAGCTACTCCGGGGCAGCAGCTCTGCTCAGCAAGCATGGGAATTATTTTGGAGCACAATAAATCTTTGTAGTTCTGCAGCCTCACTTGTCAGCTGGAGCATCCTCCCCAGCCCAGAGCCTGACAGCTTCAGCTGTTCCTGGTAGGAATTCATTCAGTTTTCCTTTTTTCCCCCGTTGCATTCACCTTCCATGCCATGGAAGATGAAAATATGCAAACTGAAAGCATTTGGTTTTGTTTCTAGGGCGAGAAAGATTTGTCTGTGTGTGAATGGGAACAGCTTCATCCCTGACATCAGCTTTGCAAGTGCCTCAAGTTGGGAATCGACCTTGAGACCTGCTGCTGTAGATTTGGAGCCTTTCCCCTGAATATCCCCCAAAGAGATGCCTGAAAAAAGCCCCTCCTGGAGGTGTTATCACAGAATCCCAGAATTAACTGGGTCAGAAAAGAATCTTTGAGATCATCAAGTCCAGGCATGGGCAAAATGATGATTTCAGGGAAAGAAACAGCAGGATCTCAATGTTAAAGTTTGTTAACAAACCTGACCCCACTGGCAAAGGACTGGTTCCATTTGGCTTCCAGGCAGCTTGAGGCCAGGGGTGAGTTAAGAACTCAGATGTCTTTGGATAAATTCAGTGGGAATCTGCTGGCATAGGGAGAACACACCAAAATATTCCAGGGTAGATTATTGGAGAATGGGGAAATAAAAGCTACAGATGCCTTGTAATTAATCTTGTGCCCTGAAATTTGCCTATGCTGTT
>NW_005054498.1:373700-387326 GCF_000277835.1 Geospiza fortis | reverse complement strand
TAGAAACGTTTCAGTCCTCAATACATTTCTGAGACAAAAGAAAATAAACCCAAATTGTTTTCAGCCTGACTGTTCATAGGTGTCACCTTGTTTTCAGATCATGAGTTAAATACAAGTCCAAATATTAATTACTGTGAAACTAAATATCCCTTTTTTTTAATTCACTACACCTCCAGCTCATGCTTTAATTTCGCACTCCGACTGTTTAGAAATCAATATTTCCATTGGATACATGGGATTTAATTTCAAGTGGGGAAGCAGTGGATATATTAATTTCAAAAAGCAATTATGGGAGCACGATGGCAGATGTTCTCCTGCAGAAACTTCTCTTTATCCTTCACGGAAAACACGAAAATATTCTCGGGGAAAAAACTCAGCCTATTTCAATTGCAGCCATTTTTTCCCGCTCAGCTTTGTCGGGGGTGTCTTTAAATAGGAAGAATTTCTTTCTATAGATGGCTGGCGTTAATCATTTCCGCTTGGAAATGCACACGTTGGGAAGAGCAGTGATGGGAATGGGAATGGGAAGGGCTGGGAATGGGAGCAGAGCCTGCAGTCCCAACCCACGGGGCTGAGCATGACCTAGGAAGGAAGCAGAAGGATGTTTCCGAAACCCATAGCACACAATAATTCACTTTAATCTTCCGTTGGTGTCTTGCCTTTATGGAAGCGAAATAAAAATAAAAGGGCTCCGGGTGAGGTTTGCTGGAGCCTCCTGGGTTTGTGGCTGTCAGCAGGAGGAGCAGCTTGGTCTGACAGTCAGTGAAGAGCTGCCCCAAGGATGACATGGGACGAGCTGTGCTGGGCCACACAAACCCTTGATTTTCCCTTTGGGAATAGATTGGGTCATATACTTCCAAAAGTACATTCCCCACTTCCAGACCAGCAGCAGGGTGGTGCCTGCTCCCAGAGCTGTGGAGCCTTCATCTCTCACTACCTTGAAATGGTAAAAAAACCCCACTAAAAGAACTTTTGAGCAGATAAACCCCATGTTCCACACAGCAGAGCCCACTCCTAGCAGGAATTTTTGGCTATTAACTCCGACAATATCTTCAGGCTGTAAAACCATCACATCACTAAACTCCTGCAATCTTCCTCCTGATTTTTTTTTTCTTTTTGGTGCATCCCAAATCCCACCAAGTTGACTGCTGTAAACCTGAGAGCAAAACAGCCAACAGCAGAGCATTCCCTGGTTCCCTGCTTTTGCACAGCCTGAGAATGCAGCTCGTGTTACCAGCCCGGCGAGTGAGCGCCGCTGGCCAGGAGGAGAAAAGCAAATCGTTATTTAAGACATCATCCAGCTCCCAAGGGGCCTCATCACCTCCGACAGATTTGTGAGTCACTCAGAGGAAATATTTTACTGCTATCCTGTTTGCTCAGCAGGTGGAAGGGAAATCGCTCTCACAAACTCTGGAAAAAAAACTCGAGCAGGACTTGGATTTCAGCGGAGCCTCGGCGCATTCGGCCGTGGCCTCACGGCGAGTTTCATTCAGTGCCAGCAGTTTTCTGGAGATCTTGCAGAGGAAGACAACAAGACAAGATCCTTGGCATGAATACCTTTTTTTAACCCTATCCAATTTTTGTGCTACTTCCCCGCTTTTCGTCTGTAAAAAGCTCTTTTTTTTTCTTATTCATCTTTCCTCTTTTGGAGGAAATTCTCAATGTGCTTGAGAATTTTTGATTCCTCTCTCCAGGAAATGTTACTGCTAGATGAGAATTAGTAAATTTTTTAAAGACTACAGGGTAGGACTTAAAACAGAATTGGGAAGTTTCTTTATTTCATCTCACAAAAGGGATGAAATTCACCCCTAAAGAAACCAGAAATTGCAGGCATCTCTCTTTTTCATAATCTGGTGAAAACAGAATAACAAACATCGCTGAGGAGATCTGAGAAAATTATTTCCCAATAGGATTTTAGGAAATTAAAAAAAAATACATATATAATTTGTACCAAGAACATTTCCTAGTTGGAAACACATCCACTTAAAGAGGTATAGGGCAAATTAGAATATCCTTCACTCCCAGAAAATTAACCCTTCTGCTGGAGCTTTTGCCAAAAATTCTTCTAGGGTGTTGTGCTCCTTTGCCCAGGACTTTACCAGGATTCAGCAAAGGGAGAAGTGACTGCAGAAATGGGAAATTGTGGTGCTGAGACACCTTGCTGGGAGCGCTGCTTGCCCCCAGCCTCCTCAGTGGTGGGAACACCACAGGCAGGAGAATTGAGCATTTTGGTGTTGCCCTCTCTGCTTTCCCCTGGGACAGAGAATCCCTGAGCTTTTCCTCCTTGGTGATGGGAAAACCTCAAGTGTGCACAGAAACCACCCAGGAGGGGAGGGCTGTGGCTTTTTGAGACAATTCTGTAAGAGAGAGAGAGAGCCCTGAAAATCAGAGAATCCTTTAGGCTGGAAAAGAGCTTTAAGATCATCGAGTCCAACTGTTAATTTATGGGCACCAAACATTCAGAAGACACCAATAACATTTAGTTGTGCCTTAAATATCCATCTTGAATTACTGTTGTTGGTCTTTAACCTTTATTATTTCAGTCCTCTAAAAGGTGAGGGTGGGCCAATTCGACTCCTTAACCATGCCTTGAATATAAATTACCTTTAAAGACCTTTTAGAGCCAATTTTTCTCCCTGTTTATACATTTCAGGTTCTGCAGAAGCCCCTTTCACAGCAACAACGAAGAAACGAATCCATTGTTCAGGGAAGTGTATAAAAGCTCTAAAGTTTCCTTGAAGATGTTCCAGAGTGATACCTGATCCGAGACCTATAGGAAATGTTTGAAAATATTCTCAAATAAATGAAGTCACTGGGTCAGTTCCAGCCAAGCTGAAGAGAGAACAATGCATAATTTAGAGATGGACCCTCTGCCCCTGTCATGTGCTGGTTTCTCCATCCAGAGGGAGGGTTTTGGAAAGCCCTGCAGTGTTTGGACACTCTCACACATGCATTTCATCTTCAGCTTCCACCTGGGACTCGCAGTAGCCACGCAGCAAAGAGAGCAGTTGTTTTTGTGGTTTCCTTCTGGCTTGGCCCACAGGGCTGATGCACCAGAAGTCTTACGAGAAATTCTGCTTTGTTGGGATTTCCTGCATGATTCTGCACACAAAGGCAGCTCAAACGATTCAGCTGACACGGTGATTGGAACCTGCAGATGATTTTCCCAAAACACATCGATTTGGGAACCTCTGCTTTTCACCCACTCCTCTTTGTTCCATCCTACGTACTTCCTGCATGATATAATTTGGGTCTATTTTTTAATGAACCCTCATTAAGTGCTCTGAAGTGCCATTGTGTTCTGCTAAAGCCCTGCCAGCCCAGGCAGAGCTGTAATTCATTTGCCAGGAAGAGATTTCAAGTTCCTGGGATTTAACAAGCGCCTGTGCATCAGCTGAGCTGTAGGAAATCTCCACATGTGCTTTTCTCTCCCCCTGGTTTTCTGCATCTGTGGCAAATGCAAACCAAGGCATCCTGTTTTAAGCTTCTGTGTGCTGGATGTTACCTTGAAGGAAACACAAACCAGGCTTAGAAATGTGGGAATTACTCATTAATCATGGAATGGTTAATGTCTCAGCTACGACATGGTGACACCTTCACCTGCAGATCTTCTCCTCAGTTTTCCTCTTTCATCAGCAAATCTTCTCCTGGGTTTGGGTTGGAAGGGCCACCTCGTTAAGGGATTAAGGGATGACCTGACTGGGTCAGGCTGCTCAGGACTCCATCCAGCCCTGCCTTGAACACTTCCAGGGATGGGAATCTGTGGGGAAATGGGGCTGGAGTGTGAAACACACCCTGCAGTCTCATTTAGCATTGATGAGCAGAGGCAACAACTTTTTACCCCCAACATCAGCACCCAAAAATGCAGCTCGAGCTTCCTGACCAGCCCTGAGCCCTGTGCCCACCCAGCTGTGGCACCACCCCTCTGACCCTCCCTCTGAATATTCCCTTGCTCACACAGTGATCAGTGAACCTTCGTAATCCAAACTGCTCTTCTTCCAAAGTATGGGCAAAAAACCCCAACCAATCCCAACCCAGCTGGATTTTGGACTGGGGGATTTGTCAGGTAAATCTCTTTCACTCACTAATGGTGTGTGGTGCATTTTCATGCTGTTGGTCAGACCAAATCTACTCCTTTTGCTGTTTTCTTTCTTCAGTGTCACCTGTACCCTTCTCTCCCACGGCCACAGCAAATCTGGGGACCAAAATAAGGGGAAGAATGCACTTGAAAAATGAAGTTAGGACAAGGTTATAAGTGGAAAAATATTTAGCTCGCATGAAGAGAAAAAACCTCTTGGTTAGAAAAAATACCCACAAAAAGTCCCCCCAAACCAGCCCAAACCCATGGAAATAATCAAAAAACTCAAGTTATGTGACAGAACTCACTGGGATTGCAGTGAGTGGAGGTCTCAGCTTCAGGGAGAGGGAAGAAACAGTTTCCTCCTCAAAATCTCCTTCCGAATTTATTTTTCAGACTTTTCTAGAGTTGTGATTGGCAACTCCCCCCACCAAATAAAGGGCTGGAATTGAAAAAAGCCAGCTGGCCACAGTAGCCCAGTTTAATTGCAGCAAGACATGGAGCTGAACAAATTAAATCTGAATTATTGCACTGTTACTCCAAAGGATTTACTGGACACTCTGAGTCACAGTGTGGTTCAGTCCTTTGTCTATGCAGACTTTGCAATATTGTGATTTTTTTTTTTAGCAGGAGGATCAGCAAAGGAAATCAGACCAGTGGTTTTTTTCAAGCCCATCAATCCCACAGAAGGTGAGAAAGCCCCATGGAAGCCTCTCTCCATTTGAGCAGCAATATCCTTCTGAGGAAAATTCTTTCCTGATCCTTGCTTTAAAGAAGTTATTTGAGATTAATGTAAAGACCATTTGTCATTTTGGTTATAAGAAATGCTAATGGCTTTAGCAGCATTTTGCATTTTCTGCAAATCCAGGCTGTATTGCAAACTTCTCTGTTAGGCACAAAATAGGAAAAAATAGTCTCCTCTAATCTGGATCACTCATCAATTCCCTGCTAATTGTCAGATGTGTTTATTGCACAGGAGAATTGATAACCTGTAATAAGATGTGATGGATTTAGCCAGCTGTGTTTTTGCAATTCCAGGCTGGTGTGTGTCCAACAGAAACCCAGGGAGTTACACGAGTACAAAAAAAAAAAAAAGAGGAAGAAAAATGGAGAAAAAAAAGCCCAGTAGTGTTGATTCAGCACTGGTGTATTTTATTCTCCTGATTATTTCTGTAATAACAAGTGTCTGATAAGTGGGTTAAAGACTGGCTGAGGGAGATGGAATTGGAAAGGAATTGCCATTGTGTTTGTTGATATTCCTCCAGTTAATTTGAAATGTAGGCAAGTCATGGAATGATTTAGACTGGCAACACATTTCATGAGCCTTTCCTTCTGGAGCTAAAAAAAGAGAACACCCTGTCTGGATTGGTCAGCAGGCAACGTGTTTAGATAAGGAAGTGGAGTCAGAAGGAATAGTCCCAACATGAGGAATGAATGGAGACAGGATCTGCAGCTGGAAAAATGTCAGCATGGCCCAGGGCACGGCAGCAGCTCCCTGGAGAAGTCAAAGCTCTGGACACAGATCCCCGCACTTGCCCGTCTCTCGCATGATGTCCTCTCCTCTCCAGCCTAAAGAGCCTCCAGCTCAGGCACCAAACCTGCCCATGGCACTGAGCACGGCCAGGGAATGGCTGGGAGGAGCCAGCTCAGAAGTTCACATCCCAAAATTGAAAATCGCAAGAAGCTCGCATCCCAAAATTTCTCCCCATGGGGGAAAAAATTCAACTCCTGATGCATCAAGGCTTGGGGACAGTGTGGTGACACCTTGAAGGTGTGGTGGTGTGGAAGAGGTTTTACAGTGACTTCTGTGAGCCAGAGAGGAGTTTGATAAGAGGATCCATGTTCACCCCTGGAAGAATTTCCTACCAAGGTCGTTGACACAGAAACCAAGAAAGGAAGAAGGAGAAATAAGAGAAACCTGCAGCTGCCTGTTCCAATGAGCACTTGGTTTGTCTCTGGTGACCAATGAGTAAAGTGTTAACTTCTGAGTTTGATAAGAATGGATAAAAAACATGCATGCTAGAATAAAAACAGGTTTGAAACCTTCTGAAAATAGAGTGCGTAGCTTTGTATTTTGATTGTCTCATCTACGACATGGTGACACCCTCACCTACAGATCTTCTCCTCAGTTTTCCTCTTTCATAAGCAAATCTTGTCCTGCCTGAATCCTGGCAGAATCCACCACCCAAACACTGGGAGCAGCTCACATGACCCCTGCAGCTGCCCACATCCTCCTCAGCATTTCTTCATCCTTCATCCTAACAAGTGTGAAGAGAACAATTCACCCCTTTCCCTCAGGGACCTGAGCTCCACCACCATTCCCCAGCGCTCTGGGAGAAGTTGGGCAGGATTTGTGCAAACCTCCTGCAGCCCTTAAAACCAGAGCTGGTCTGATGATGCCTGACTAATGAATGTGTGGTGGCCAAGGGGAGCTAATGAGACATGACCATGTTAGTCCTGCAGAAACCACAGTGATTAATCACACAACCAGGGCACAGAAGCCTTGGACATCTTCACAGCAGACTCAGATGCTTTCCTGGAGGATAAATCCTACAGGGTGCAAGTTTACCCAGCTTCATCGCTGAACTTCATGAAGGATTTTCATCTGGACCACATTGGGTTAGATTAAAAAAGGCATGAAATGTATCCAGCCTGCTCAAATTGCAGGAAAACTTCTTGTTCACAAAAGAAGATAGGAATCAAAGAGATTTCCTTAAGGGAAATCTCAGAGTTCTGGGGTTTGACAGTGCCCCCAAATACAATTAGGATGTGGTGAACCTTATTTTGCTCTTCAATTCACCTGTGTGAACTGAAGTTGGAATAGAAACATTACAGCAGCTTCCTGCACATATTTCCAGCCTGGATTTCATTAATATCTTCCCTGAGCTGGGATTATTTTGCTCATGTACAGTGTTCAAATCGGTTCAGGCTTTGTTTGGAAGCAGAAAAACACTCCTAATGGAGGCATCCCATGTAACCTAATAGAAAATGATACTGTTCAACAGCTTCTTTTTTTGAACAACTGTTAAAATTTAATACATAACCATATCCCACTATGGAATTCTACCAGAGTGTTAAAAATAACCCAACAGGAAGCATAAAAGCACTTATTAAATTCTACAACTATTTACAGTAATTTCTGCATATGACTCTATTAAATTTCCATGGCAGCTCAGTCCCATTTCTACCAGACTCCACAGAATTTTTCCAGACTGGTCAGCTCTTTCTTTCCAGTTCCAATGAACAAAGACATGGAGCAGCCTCTTCTTATCAGAGATCTGATTCTATCAACACTGGTCGCTGTAAAAAGCCCTCAGCACCAGATTCTCTGCTGGTGAAATTCGGCATAAATGTGTCAGCCCTCCAATCTGGGCTGCAGGACTGCAGCTCAACCTCTGCCCGGTGCTCACCTCAGTCCAAATCCGTGTGCCTCCTACTTTTGGCTCCCATTCCCCACTCAGTCAGCTCACCCAGCTGTTGTTTGGAGCTTTGCTGTGTTTTAGTAGCTGTAAAATCAGCTGTGGTAGTTCATAAATTATGGGAGGGGCTCCGAGATGCTGTTCCCTCTAACATTTGCTGCTGGAGATGGACGGGACAGCCAAGGGCTGAGGTCATTGATGCTTTGTGTTTAGCAGGAGAGGGGGAATTCGAGGAGCCTTCCAGCACACACTGTCAGGGTTATGCAACTGGAGGCTCCATGGAGCCCTGGAAAGCTGCAGGAATCTCCGCTCAGGATGCAAAAACCCTTCCCAAAACCCCTCTGTGCCCCAAAGACTGACACTTGCTGCCTTCCCAGACACAAAGGCACAGCAGTTTCCATTACGGAGCTCATCTCATCTCCCCAGGTTGTGCTGGCCCCGAGGGCTGATGTAAAGACTGATCAGCCTGCATGGGTCATGCTCGCTGCCAAAAAATTCTTCTGGGAACAAAGATGCTGCTCGATTTTTTTCTTTTTTTTTTTTTTTTCCCTGCGACTGAAGTAAATCTTAGACAAAAAACCCAGAGGGAGCTGTTGGCACACACCAAGCAGCCATCAGACAGGAATCCTGCTCGCAGCTCAGCCAGCTCCTTGTCAGGCAGGAGTTTAGAAAGCATTTAGCACGTGGGAGCTGGTAAATTTGTGTGTATGTGTGTGTGGATGTAGATGAGACAACCATGCAGAGCAAATCTGGGCTAAGCAGCTCATTTTGCCAACCTGGAATCGCTGAATTGAGAGCAGAGTGATTGCTTTAAACCCGGGATAAGGAGTCCGTGAGGGCTCTTAGAGACACTCAGACCCCCAGTTGTGGGTTTGCAGGGGTGGTTTGGCTGGTGGCTCAATAGATGCATTGAGGAGGTGGTGAACAGCAGGATATTCCTTGGAAACCTTCTCACTGTGCCACATTCTCTGTGCAGAACTGCAAATTTCCCAGGAGATGAGGGTGAAATACTGAAACACAAACCCAGTCTGGAGGTGTTACACGCCGATTCTGCACTTGCTGGTAGAGTTCCTCCAAATGACTCCCAGACAGCCCCTCCCAGAGCCCTGAGCTGAGGCAGGAAATGTTCTCAGCGCAGTCTCTCGTTATTTAGTGCGTGTCCTTGGGTCGGGCTGTGCGCCCACAGCTCCTCTGTCACCACCAGCAGCAGCCAGGCCCCCCCAGTGCCGCTGGGCTGAGGAATAAACTCCCTAAACTAAACACAGAGCAGGGATCAAAGGCACTGTGGGCATCTGCTGTCATCGTTTGTGTGTCTGCAGCAAGTGCTCAGCTCTTCCTGGTGACTGATGTGACGCTGGTGGCTGCCAGAGGGATGGGCACTCAGGGAATTATGGCAGAGATTAGGAGGAAGCTTTCACTTGCAGGGTTGTATGGACTTGCCCGTTAAGTGCTTGATGGACTTTGGTGTTCTCAGGGGAGTTTTTTAGCTTGGCACTTCCTCTTAACCTTGGAGCTCTGCTGTGTTATACAACCCCTCCTGCTTGCACCTCTGGAGAAGCTCAGGGCAGCAGGGCAGGGATGGGATGAGGTGTGCTGGCCTGGAGTTAGGGATGAGCTAGGAACACATCCCTTGGTGAGGCAGCCTCACCTTAAACACCATTCCCTGGAACAAAACCCCTAGCTCCCCCATTTTGCAGATGTGACTTGTTCTGTGAAAAATCAGATTTCTGCTCCCAAGGGCTTGATCCACAGGGTGCAGAGGGACAGAACCCCCTCAGCACTCAGGGGGGCTGTGAAGGGAGGGCACGTCCAGACCCCTCCCAAACCCCACCCTGCACCTGCCCCTGCTGCTCTTGCCTCTGGAGGAGAGGTGGAAGAACTGCTGATAAGCTCATTAACATAAATTAGTGCACGAGGCATGAGATGGTTTCAGCACTTCCAGGTTCACAGCGGGCACAACTTCCTCCTCCTCCTCCTCCTCCCACAGGAGACATGTCCTGGTCACCCTTGGCAGGGCCCTTGTCACCCTTGTCACCCTTGTCACCTTGGCAGGGCCACCTGCCACCTCTGGAGGTGGTGTCTGTCTGCAGGAATCAAGGTGGGGCAGCATTCACAGGAGCCACCAGCTCTGCTGGGCTTTGTCCCTTGGTTTTCAGGGCACTTGGAGCAGCTGTGTCACCTCCTCACAGCTCTCCATGTCCAAGTCCTCCTTTCACCATGGTTTTAGCGTCCCACAAAAAAGCACCACAGGCTCCAAACCCCTCACAGAGCACTTCCACCAACTCACAGGAAGGATTGTGCAGCAAAATCCAAAGGATAGAGCTGGTGTTTGGATTTTATACCCCATAAAAGTCCACTCTGTCCTGGAAGCAGAATCAAAGAAGTGGGAGATCCAACTGTTATCCCTTGGAAATTGCTCAGCTGACTCCAGGAGAGGATCAAATCTCCATTATGCAACAAATCAGAGAATGCAAAGAGATTCTGTAATCGAGGTGAAATCCAAATTTCCCCCCTGGCATTGGGAAAAGGCACTGGCCTCTGGCCAAAAGTATGTTCTGTGCTGACCAGCAAGTGATGCACAGGATCAGGAGCTGAGCAGTTTGGGAAAGATTGTACAGTGGAAGAATAAAGGGCTAAACTGATAATCCTATCAGGAAAATCGAACTTAATCAGGAGTTAGGTATGAGAGATTGAACTCAAATCACAGCAAATTCACCAAATTTGCCTCTGTCTGCTTCTCACCCCGGCAGTGGAATCGGCTGCCTGGTGTTTTATAACTAATTACCTGCATTACAAGCCAAGTGCACAGCTTTTCTTAGAAGAGAACTATCTTATTTTCCCTGAAAGTTTAATCCTCATAAGAGGATTCCCATCCTGTCTTTGGCAGAGTCAAAATCAAGCTTTTCACATGGCCCTTAGCAGGAAAAAAATTCTGCACTGTTCCCATCTGCACAGTGGCACAAAGCTCCTCAGAACAAAGCCAGGCTTTGCTCCAGTTTAGTGCCCTTTCTTTCCACTTTCTCCCATTTCTTTGCTTTTTTCCACCTGTTTTGGAGGCCTTTTAGTGCCTGCAAATTCAGCCTTTTGGGTGCTGCCCTGCTGACTGTGAGCTGCAAACATCTCACCAGGGGCTGGGCTCCATCTCCAGAGGGGCATCTTGACCTGGGCCAGGATGGACAGATATCCAAAACAAAATAACCAAAATAAATAATAAACCAAAATAAATAATAAACCAAATCACTTGGTTTCACTTCAGGGGATTAAAAAAAGAGCAAACCTCAGACATCCCTGTCCTGGAAGGAGCAGTTCCACCAAGCCTGGTTTAAAGTTTTATTGTGTGGATGAGGAATATAACTGAAAATGTGGCTGTTATCTAAGCAAGCCCAGGGGCACACACAGCAAATAAAAAGCCATTCATTCATTCATTCATTCATTCATTCATTCATTCATTCATTCATTCATTCATTCATTCATTCATTCATTCATTCATTCATTCATTCATTCATTCACTGGCCTTTGCTGTCACTGTTGGAGGCTCCCAACAATCTGCAGCACCCTGTTCTACAGGAGCAGGGATGTCAGGGCTGGATTAACTCTTCCTTCCAGCAGGAAAAGCTGCTGATCCCATGTGGATTCTCCCCCAAGCTCCATTGCCTCCAGGACCCCAAGCCCAGCTGCTGGAACATCCCTGTGCAGAGCTGTCCTGTGTCTGTCCCAGTGAAACCAGCACCTCCCATTCTCACATGGCTCTGAGGTCTGGCCCAGCTGTCCCTGTCCCCAGGCAAACAGGAATCAATGGGATAAATCTGCTGGGAAAAAGCAAACTGATGAGATCTTGGGGCTCACCAGTGCTGTTCATTAAGCCACCAGCCCTGCTGATGTCAATAAAGGTCTTGGAATGACGAATGAAACTCATCAGGGCCTCCCCTGTGAAGTCATCAGGCAGAAAATTGGGGAGGGACAAGAGAGGAGAAGGGGAGGAAAAGAATGACTCACAACTGGATGGATTTTATTTTCCCTTGGATTAAAAGCCTCCTTTCTTTCAAGGGGTTCTGTACCACTTTTCCACCCCAGATAAGCCCCTTTTCCAGAGGACATGAGGGTGCTGGGCAGCCAGAGAGGAAACAGCCACAGCACAGCTGGGGACAGGGCTGTGACAACCTGGACACTTCCCAGAGGGTGACTGGAGCTTCAGCTAATGAAGTCATTGACCCCAAGTTTGCCGCCCCCAACTCACTTTTGTTTCCATCTCAGGGCCTGAGGCACTGAGGTGTCCTTGGTTGCCAGGCCTGGAGAGGAATTGTTGTGTCTGCCCAAAATGGGAAAGCAGCAGCTCACACTGTACATGGAGTTTAGAGTTACACACTGAAAAATTACAAGATTAAAAAAAAATGAAAAAATATAAAAAGCAGAACCCTGAGGCATGAGGGATGACCTGGACAATGGCACCGAGCTGCCCCTGTCCCTGCAGGGCCCAGGGGTGACAGCAGTGCCAGGCAAGGCCGTGGTGCCTGAGGAGGTGCAGGGGAAGCTCTGCAGGACATACTGGGGGTAAATCCTCTAATTACAGCTTCAGCTAATGAAGTCATGGACCCCAAATTTGCTCCCCCAACTCACTTTTGTTTCCATCTCAGGGCCTGAGGCACTGAGGTGTCCTTGGTTGCCAGGCCTGCAGAGGAATTGTTGTGTCTGCCCAAAATGGGAAAGCAGCAGCTCACACTGTATATGGAGTTTAGAGTTACACACTGAAGAACTGCAGGGTTACAAATAAATGAAAAATAGAAAAGCTGGCCCTGAGCTCTGCCCTCCCACTGCCCTGGATTTGCCCTTCCCAGCCCAAGTTCAAACAACTTGAACCGGGGAAGCAGTGGGTGTAAAGATGAACCCCAGGAAAAGATAAAGGGGATACAATGGCACAGGATGTTCTGAGAGCCCTGCCTGGCCTCTGCAGCTTTCAACCTCCTCTGTGGCAGAGGAGAAAAGTCTTTAAAGCACTTTGCAAAGCATCTGCTGCCCTGACTGCATCGAGGAAGGACAAACACACAACAGGCTTGAGCCACTCCAGGGCTTGGAGCCACTCAGTAAAAATAAGCTGAAGCGCCACTCAACCCTTCATTGAACAGAAACGGTTCTTGGAAATGCATGGAGCAAACAAAAGCGTGTTCATTTGTGAAGGACAGAGTTTTTGAGAGGGAAGGATTTAGAGCCCGGGCTTTGTGGTGGCTCCTGTGAAGTCACCTCCTTGCTCCAAGGCTCCGGACGTCTGTAGGATATTTTTGGATGTGATAGTGAGGGCATGTCCCACCCTGTGACACTGGAAGGGCCACCAGGGGCTGTGGGGACAGGCTGCTTGTCCCCCTGAGCAGGCAGGGCACAGCGTGGCCCCAGAGCAGCTCAGGGATCAGCCAGGCCCTGAGTTCTGGGGCAGAGCTGGGCTTCATCCCAAATCCGCCCCAAAATGGGGTGCTGGGACAAGCAGCAGGGCTGGTGGCTTTCTGCATGGCATGGGACAATGCTGTGACCCTGGGGACAGAGCAGAGCCAGCAAAGCTCACCCCAAAGGGCCCTGCCTTGCCTGCCTGGCCTGCACAGCACCCAGCCCTGCCGCCAGCCTCCCACAGAAGAGTTTGATAAAAGATTTGGCATAAGGGATTTTTTTCAAGGCTCCATTGATGCCTTTTTGGGACTACCTGAAAACAGAGGCCAGACAAAATTAAGAGAATAAAAAGTGGTTTTGTTTATTGAAGGGCCTTCAGGTGCATTTAGGGCAGACAAAGCCCACCCAAAATCGATGAGGGGTCATGGGTTTTGACACTTTTATAGGTGTGGTCCATTTGCATATTGGGGGTTCATCTTCCAATTACAGCTCCAGCTAATGAAGTCATTGACCCCAAGTTTTCTCCCCCAACTCACTTTTGTTTCCATCTCAGGGCCTGAGGCAGTGAGGTGTCCTTGATTGCCAGGCCTGGAGAGGAATTGTTGTGTCTGCCCCAAATGGGAAAGCAGCAGCTCCCACTGGACATGGAGCTTAGAGTTGTACACTGCAGAATTGCAGGATTACAAATAGGTGAAAAATATTACAGCTAAAATCCTGAGGCATCACCATTTACTCAAACTGCTTTTATCCTCC
>NW_005054498.1:371186-373608 GCF_000277835.1 Geospiza fortis | reverse complement strand
AACCTCTCCAACAGCCTGAGCTCATCCAGCCACCCTCAAACTGCTTCAAACCCAAGTGACAAGTGCAACAAGCACAGAATAAACCCTTCCCACCCTAGAAAACCTTTTCCACCCCAGAAACTCTCCCCGCTCTGCTCAGAGCAGTTCCTAGGGCAGGTGCAGGAGCTGCAGGATCTCCCTGAACACCCAAACCACCACAAGTAATTTGTTGATGAGGCCATGTAAATATAATTTAAAAAATGTCCTGTTTGGAGATTTGGCTGTGCTCTAATTAAATGCAGGAAAACGAAAAAATAACAAAACCAGAGCTGCCACCTCCTCCCTCCCTCCCTCCACTGCTCACAATAATTTGGGGCTGGGGAGGTTTGGGGAAGATTGTGGAAGATTCTTGTGGCAGATCAGAGCTTTGGGGCTGCCTCAGAATTCCTTTAAGGATGCTAACAGAGCAAAGGGATTGATTAATTAGCTCTCAGAGCATCACCACTTCCCGCTTTTGTGGCGGTATCTGTTGGAATATCAACAGATTTACTCTGGGAGTAAATATGTGAGATGCCACACATACCACAGACAGCCGGTCCAGGTTTTGGTCAGCGAAATAAACACTTCAGGTCTGATCCAAAAAAATGTCCTGTTTGGAGATTTGGCTCTAATTAAATGCAGGAAAAGGAAAGAAAAAAACCCCCAACAAATCAACAGAGCTGCCACCTCCTCCCTCCCTCCACTGCTCACAAGAGTTTGGGGCTGGGGAGTTTTGGGGAATTTTTGGGAGGTCTGAGGTTGAGTGTGCAGTACCAGGAGCTGGAGCCAGATTCTCACTCATGCTCAGCCTCCTTCTCTTGTGGAAAAAGAGATCAAATCTCCAAAATCTTGTTCTGCCCAGCAGCTTTGCTTGGTGCAGCAGGAGAAGACCTCAGCTTTTGGTGGTGATGCCAGGAAAGGTCTTTTCCTGCATCGTCCCTTCAGCAAAATGGCATTTATTGGCAGGTTTGTGCCTGCAGGGCACAGCAGCAGCTCGTTTAAATAAAGAGATTTGCTCAGAGGAAGCTTTTGAATTCTCCCTCAGTGCCAGCAGCAGCAGAGGGAAGGCACGAGGAAGGAGTTCAAACACTGGGGAAATCCAGTCAACCTGTAAACAGGAACTTCACAAAAAATAAGAAATCCTCAATCCCAAGGCATGTCCTGCCCTTAACGACCACAAGCTCAGCTGCCACCATGATGCTGCCTGGAAGTGGAGGGGCCTCAGCAGAGCCCCAGCCCCAGCAGGGCTCTCAGGGAGCTCCTGGCATCCCCCGCATCCCTCTGAAGGCACAATGTCTCTAACCTCCAGCTCAGTGCCACGGAAAAACTCCCTTTTTTTGCCATCAGACTTGTTCTGTTCATTTGTGGTTGTTGCATGGAGGACAGCTGGGATGAGCCAGTGTTTGCTCCCAGCACCATCACAGGGGGATGAACCCCTCTTGCACTTTTTTTTTGCCCTAAACCCCCTATTTTTGGCCTTGGGCATGGCAGTGCATGGCAGTGGCTGCCCGTGCCCTCTGCTGGTTGGAATCCTGGGATTTGGAGGGGATCTGTGCTATGAGCATTTTAGGAACCGATGGCATCCAGTTAGCCCTGGAAAAAGGGACTTGGAGAGCTGGGTGCACTCCTGATGGGAAGATGCAATCAATAAACCCCACAGACCCTTTTTGGAACATTTTAGGAGTTGGGCAGCTCCACACAAACCCCACGGGCAATTTTTTGAGCAGTTTAGGACTGAGCAGCTCCACACAAACCCCACAGACAACTTCTTGAGCAGTTTAGGAGTGGGACACCTCCATACAAACCCCATGGACACTTTTTGAGGAATTTAGTAGCTGGGCAGCTCCACACAAACCCCACAGACAACTTCTTGAGCAGTTTAGGAGTTGAGCAGCTCCACACAAACACTGTGGACGCATTTTTGTGGAATTTAGGAATTGAGCAGCTCCATACAAACCTCATGGACACATTTTGAGGAACTTAGGAGCTGAGCAGCTCCACACAAACCCTATGGACACCTTTCTGAGGAATTTAGGAGCTGGGCAGCTCCACACAAACCCAGCGGACATTTCTGGAGCAGTTTATGAGTTGTGCAGCTCCATACAAAGCCTATGGACACATTTTTGATTAATTTGGGAATTGAGCAGCTCCACACAAACCCTATGGACACCTTTCTGAGGAATTTAGGAGCTGGGCAGCTCCACACAAACCCAGCGGACATTTCTGGAGCAGTTTATGAGTTGTGCAGCTCCATACAAAGCCTATGGACACATTTTTGTGGATTTGGGAATTGAGCAGCTCCACACAAACCCCATGAACATTCTGGAGCAGTTTAGGGGCTGGGCAGCTCCCAGAGTGGCCGTGGGAGGCCGTGGGGTGGCAGTTGGGGAACGAGGCTGGCACA
>NW_005054498.1:370028-370950 GCF_000277835.1 Geospiza fortis | reverse complement strand
CCCTACACAATGCCAGGTAGGTTTTATTGTGGAACGGGCAGTGACACGGAGCTCCTGGGCATGGGAATGCAATTGATTGAAACTCTGCGTTTCCGACACGACTTCAAAACACAACAATCACAGATATTAAGATGTTGGCACCAGGAGCAGCTTGGAGGATAATTATGTACTATGAGCTAATTTTTGGGATCTGTGCTCATTGCCAAAAATCTCTGCAGCTTTCCTGTCTCCCTCGAGAGCAGCTCAAGCTGCAGGTCCCTTAACTCCCTCATCCCCTGGCTGATTCTCACTTTTTTCCTCTTTTTTTCCCATCTTTCTCTAAAGTCTTATGGCACAGTCTTTATATCAAGCTGGAAGATTTCAGGCTGTTCTTTAAGGTCTTTATCACAATAGTGCTTGGGAAAAAAAACCCCAAAAAACTGAATTAAACATACAGATTTGGCAACTTTCAAGTTTCCTGCTTTTTTAACTCCAGAAGTTGATGCTCCTGCAGATTTACTAACTGAAGCCAGGTCAGGGGTCTGTGGGTGTGCACCAAAACCCCCCTACAGCTTTATCCCTGGATGGAGAGGGATAAATGGTTGAGGAGCCAATTTTCTGAGTCCTTAAAAGAAAATAACAAATGTGCAAGTCAAGAACTGCAGCATTCCCAGTGCTCCCTGTGAATGGGATGTCTTCAGGCACGTGGAGAGCTGGATGAAGCCACACTTCCCCTCACGTTGAGGCTCCAGTCCTGCCCCCAAGGGTGGCTGTTGCCTTTCCCTTTGGAATAAACCAAAATATAATATTTGCACATATTTGTGCAAATAACCCAGCAAACACTGAGCCAGAGCTGAAGAGCAGGGGAAATGTTTCTCTCTGTCCCTGCCCACAGCCACTCATTGCTGCCCTTCCAGCTGAAATTGCTTTGGATGTTGTCCCG
>NW_005054498.1:363909-369973 GCF_000277835.1 Geospiza fortis | reverse complement strand
CTAAGCTGGTGCTGAGTTTACCCACGTTGGAGAGCCCTGGCGGCACAGGGCTGGCTGTTGTCACTCCCTGTGACATCAATGGGGACAGGCAGTGATGCTCAGGAGCACGGGGAGCCTGCACACCTGAGCCCAGAGGAAAATAAAGCTGGATGAAGCTGGAATTTGTAGGTTTCCTCCTGCTGCTCAGTCAGGGCTGGCGTTGCTGTAGCTTCAGTTTTCAGTCTAAAATCTGTAGGGTGACCATGTCTGGGGGTCCCTGATCCCTGCAAGTGTCCAAGGACAGGGCTTGGAGCAGCCTGGGATGGTGGAAGGTGTCCCTGCCCATGGCCAGGGGTGGAATGAAATGGGCTTTAAGATCCCTTCCAACCCAAACCAGTCCACGATTCCACGATTTTGGGGATCACTTTTGGCACTAATGGCTGCTAATGTCTAATGAATCAGAAACAGTTTGCAAATCCGTGAGTATCCACGAGCAGGGAAGAGTCCTAAAGGCATGGGGATCTTCGGGCAGTTTGTGAGACAGCCACTGAAAATTTCAGCCCCTCAAACAGCTCAGCCTCATCTCTCCAAAAGGTCAGAGGAGGAAAGTGTGAAGAAGCTTTGTAAAAGCACAGTTTGATTTGGGATATATACATTTGGGATATATATATTTGCTACTTTTTGTCTAAAATGACTCAATTTCTAGCAACAACAGCCCCCTTACAAGTCCCTCTATCCCCCCAGAGCTCAGCAGCTTCGTCCCAGCTCCATCAGCAGCCTCAGCCCTTGCTCTGGGGCACTGTGGAGTGAAAATGAACCAGAGATGAGACAGCACCCAAGTCAATTCATTCTCATTTCCTGATAAGACAAACCAGCCCCCTCAGGCTTTCTCCAAAGTAGAAAAGGAATCATTCAAGCACCAAAAACACGCTAAAATAAAAAGCATGCTGTGAGAAATCTGTTTTCCCTGAGTAGGAAGGCAGCAGGGCTTTGATGTGGGGACGCACATGGGGCGGCAGTGCTGACAGACAGAGGCTGTCAGCTGTCCCCAGGGGCTGGGGAGCAGGGTCTGAGCTCACACAAACACCCCACACCCACGCCAGGACACTCAGTCACACCGGGGATCCCACTGGGATGGGCTCCCCCAGGCTCCAGCTGCTCCCACAAAAACCATGTGCAAGGATCATATTTTAATTTTTTTTTTTAAAGTTTTGTTCCCTTTTGTTCCTGTTTTGGCTGCAGATTAAAACCCAAAGCGTCAATGAGCAGCCCCCTCCCCTCCGAGGCCCGGTGGATGCTCGGGGAAAGGTTTGGTTTTCTTTGGGAGAGGTTTGATCTGAACTTCTGAGGAGAATCAGGTGAGTGCTGCCGCCCAGGAGCCCCTAAAAAGGGGCTTTTAAAAACTTGTCATCCCACAGTCAGCCCCAGAAAATGTGCCACACTGCTCTCCAGAGACATTTAGAGCACCGAGAAAGGAGCTCTGGCTTTTTTCTTCTCTGGATCCTGCAGGCTGAGCAGACCTTGGGGTGGTTAACAAAGTGCCACCCTCCTGCCAGCCCCGCTGATAATCCCCTCCTAAAACTCATCATCCAGCTCCAGATACTCCAGCTGGGAAGATTTTATTTCCTCCTGGAGTTTCAGGAGCTCCTCCTCACAGCCCTGTCTCCTGGTCACCCACACCACACAAATGTAACATCACCAAGGCCTCAAAATTCTGTAAAAACACAAAAATCAGGCAAAGCCACCTGAAGAGACACTTCACATCACTATTCTTATTAAAAATGGGATTTATACCTGAGCTGGAACCCCCCCAAACTTTCAGTTCCAAACACCATCCCCCTGCCCCAAGCTGGTGCTTGACCAGAAATGGTTCCTGTTGACACCAGATGGTTTTCATCAAAGCCATGATTTTTATTCTGAAATAATAACATCAGCAATTGTGAATGAATGAAGTTGTCTCAGCTCTCACTTTCCCACCAATTACAGTGAATTATGAACCACCCTTGAATAAGAGAATGTCCCCTCTCAGTTATTGCTGCTCAAAGATATATTTTTCTGGTGGCCAGCTCTGCGTTATTTGACTGATTTATAGGCCCATAACTTCTGGAATTAGAGGTGATCTTTTTTTTAGAGCTTTAACTCTAAGTGGTTTCTTTTTCTTTTTTTTCTTTGAAATCGTGTGGAAAATGAAGATGATAGATTTTCCCTCCATATATTTTCAACCCTCTAATAACAAGCTGAACTTCACTTGCAGCTTTCCAGCTTCACCCTCGCCCCACATTAACTCTGGAACTCGTCATTCCAAGCACACTCAAGCTGAAATGGGCTTTAGGTTGTCTAAAATATTGATCAACCTTTAACCCTGCAAAAAGCCAGTCAGAAACTCAGGAATCTCTTAATAAATTTAAGAACACGCTGGCTTTTTTTTTTTTTCCATTAGAAGTCAAACTTGCAGAAGATTTTATGTGGGGAAGATTTTAGAGTGTTATCAGCAGAAATCATCTTGCAGTGAGTGCAGCATTGCTGTTGCCAACATATATTTGGCCAAACTTATTTAGGAAACAAAAAAAAACCCTTAAAAAGTTTATTTCAATTTGAGCAGAGCTGACATGATCCTTAAATGGTGGAAAATTTTAGGACTATTCTTATGACACTGCTCTGTGTGACCTGGAGGTGAAATGTTGGAGTCAGAATTCCTCCTGCTATGAAACATCCCCTGGTTCTCATCAGCCCCATCAAAATTTATGGGGTCTCCATGGCTGGGTTGAGTTTGGAGGATGAATTTAGCAGGACAAAGTTGCCAACTCCCCATCACTTATCTGAGCCTGAGGCAGCCTCTCAGATTTCCCCAGAACGAATCTGTGCTTGGAACTGCTGATGAGATTAAAAAAGAGAAGTGTCCCTGTACTTCAGGTGTTATTCTGGGATTAAAAATCTAAGAGATTTAGAGATTTTTAAAATGTTCACTAAAGGAAACAGGGAAACTTCTTTTTCTAAATCTACTGGAGAATCTGGATATCTGATATTTTGCTGCTGTTGGGCTGGGCTTCAGTTGAATTAAAATTTCTTAGTTGAATTATATTGAATTGTTATAATTTCTTAGCTGAATTATAATTTCTAAGTTATTTTTCCTGGTGATACCTACTAAAGTGAAAGCTGACAGCAAAGAGCCTCTGCCTGGCCCACCTGAAAACAATGCCCTGGAATTTCTCCATTCCCTGTGTGCTGGCTGCCCAAATGCCTCCTCGTCACAGGAGACAGGGAAGGATTTGTGGTGCAATAACAATAAACAAAAATTAATAGGTCAGGCTTGCAGAAACGCCTCCAGACAAGCTGGGCCAGCTGGGATCAGCTCAGGCTCCCAGGATGTGAGGCATGAGCAGCATTTTCCATGGGATAAGTACCAGAGACATTGGCTCTGGCTGTTCCTCCTGTACCTGATCTTCCTGTGATGAGTTTTTGAAATCCTGCTGTGAAACAGCAATCGATGCTGGAGCACTTCAAAGTGGTTGTGAAAAATCAGAGACACTTCCCCTCTGCCCTCCCATGCCTCCTGTTCTCTGGGTTGTGTTTTCTTTGACCCAAAAGTCACCTGTTTGCTTCTGCTCTGATGGGTGCCCCATCACAAAACCTGGGCTGGAAGGGATCCACAGGGATCACCAGCTGATGTCCACTGTTGTCATTGTGTTCCCATCCTCTGGAGGCATCAAGCACCAGCTGTGTGAAGGTCAGAAGGTGCTGGAGAGCCTGCAGGAGCCCCATCCCACAGGGACAGGACAGGCTCTGCTCCACAGGGAGCTCCTGTGTTTGTGCAGGGGCTGATCCATGGAGAGCAGAGGTGGGCTTGAGGAGAAGCCATCCAACAGCTCATCAGTGTGGGTGGCAGCTGTGGAAGAGATTTTACAGCGACTTCTGTGAGCCAGAGAGGAGATTGAGAAGAGGATCCATGTTCACCCCTGGAAGAATTTCCTACCAAGGTCATTGACACAGAAACCAAGAAGGAAAGGAGGAGAAATAAGAGAAACCTGCAGCTGCCTGTTCCAATGAGCACTTTCTGACCAATGAATAAAGTATAAACTCATGAGTTTGGTAAGAATGGATGAAAAGCATGAATGCTAGAGAAAAACCAGGTTTGAAGCCATCTGAAAATGGAGTGTTGCTTTGTATTGTGACCATCTCAACTACGACAGGCAGCAGCCTCTGGAGGTGCCCACCCCTCTGCACGGCCCGTGGTGGCACAGGAGTGACACTGCCCTGCCCAGCAGTGACACTGGGCTCTGGATCTGCTCCTGCCCAGCGCTCCCCACCCTTTCCCACCAGGAGCACCAACGCCCTGACCTCACAAAGGTGGGACATGGCCCATGGGGTGTCCCCAGCCCAGCCATGGGGGCACTGCCACCCCCAGCACCCCACACGCTCACTGGGGGTGCCAGGGAGACACTTTGCCTCTCTCCCACTCCCATTCTCTGCATCTGCAGATGGTTATGGCAAAGCTTGAGGTCCACCAGCTCCTGAGCAGCCTCCTCCAGCCACCCCAGTGGGATAATCGAGGTGGAGGCGCTGGGAGGGAGCAGGGAGTGCTGGAATTGTCATCTTCTGAACCAAAGGTGCTCTGCTCTGCTTTGTGAAATGTCCCAGGAACCTCTGATGTCATTAACTGGTGCTCAGCAGCCAAAAATGGTATTGTGTTCATCTGTATTTGGCTTGGAATGCCCTTTATTGGTTTGTATTTGCATTTCCATGTATTGCTCTGGATGTAAATTGGACTTTTACTGGTGTCTATGTGGATTGTATCTGGAGTTACATTTGCACCTGGAGTTGCATTTCTATCTGGAGCTGCATTTGTATCTGGAGTTGCATTTGTACCTGGAGTTGCATTTGTATCTGGAGTTCCATTTCTATCTGGAGCTGCATTTGTATCCATTCCTTCCACGTGCTTTGCTGGAGTGTCAATAAAACAATTCATTCTACAATAAAGCAATAAAGATGCCTCCCCATCCCCGTGGCTCCTGTGGTTTTTGGGTGTGTTTTAGCAACCCTGATGTGAGAGGAACAAGGGGATGAGGCACCTGAGAGCCCAGTCTCTCTGGTGTTAATTGTAGGCTGGCACAGGGAGCTGTTTCATCCCCTCAGCCCTGTGCAGAGGCAGCTTTGCAGAATATTGGTGGCTGAAATAGCACTTCATGTGCAAGGAGTGAAGGGAAAAGTGCTGGGTCCCTGAGCTTTGTGGGGTTTGAGCTGAGTTATGCAAACAAAGTTCCTTCAGCTGTGGAGTTATTTACAGGTTGGCTCGTGCAGGCCTTAGTGACAGATTTAAATGAATTAATTTTTCTGACTTTCATTCGCTGTCTTCCCCTGCTGTTTCCCCTCCGGCTATTGCGTGTAATTACAGGAAATCTTCGTATATCACATCTTCAAAAAGGCACAATGAAGAGCAACAGCAGAGATATCCACTTCTTCTTGCTTTCATGTTTGTTTTGGAGGGGATGGGAGGGTGTGGTGGAGCTTTTCCTCGCAGCACCCCCGAGCTCTGCTCAGATCACCCAGAGCAGGCACCCCGAGCTCTCCTCTCACTCAGCACAGACAAGACCTGGCAGCCCTGCAGCAATTACTTAGAGCTTTCTTGGCTTTCAAACTGCTTTTAATGATTATGGGAGACATCCACAGTAATCAATCTAAACACGGCTTTTTTTATTTTTTTTTTTTTATTTTGGAAGCATTAAAGAAGAAATGCAAGTGGTTGTTCTTTTAAACCTGGGTGTTTCCTTGCTCAGGGAGCAAAGTAATTGTTGGGAGTTGTGCTGTCACATCTAAGAGGCAAAACTCAAAAGCACAAACTTCATTTGGAACCCAGCATTAATTCAGGAGAGGGAAAGACCTGGCCATACCTGCGAACAACTCCTAAACCAACATGTTTGAGCCCAGAGCTTTGGTGAGCAAAGAAAGGGGGGGAAAAAATCTGGAACTGGCTGTGATCAACTTAAAACAACACCCAAGAGCATCTTTGTCCCCACCAGAGGGTATAAAACTAGATTAGGAGAGAAAGGGAATTAAGTAAAAACCATGGTGCTCAGAGTTGGATAAA
>NW_005054498.1:341438-363899 GCF_000277835.1 Geospiza fortis | reverse complement strand
AAAGCTCTGCTGGTTTGGTTGCCTTCAGAGAAAGAAGTGGTTTTTTTTTTAATGGAAAAAAAAAGAATTTTCCACTGGAACCTGGGCAGAAAGTCAGAATGAAATAGATGTAATTGAGGCACAGACCCAAATGAGGGATTACATTACTGATATGTTTTTTCCTAAATGATTCTTCTTTTAATTTTATGTACTGTCAGGGAAACCTCTTAGATACATAAATACTGGTGGGAATTAAATTGGTCTGAGAAATGTGGGGTTTATCTTTTTTTGACAGAGGCAAATGGAAGGATAAAGGCTGGATCTTTGATAGAAACATAAGGAGTTTGTGCCAGGGAGGTTTTACCTCTCCCATCCAGTGTGAACAACTTGCAAACTCCACTCAATGTCAAGGCACTGGTGTGGATATTTATAAAGGGAGCTTGATTTAAATCAAAGAGAGTCCAATTCCTCCTCCCTGACAGTGGGATCACTTCTGGACAGGATTCAGACAGCCCCACACCCCCTCCCATCCCAACACCACTCTGACATCACCTTCCAGTTTCATGTCTTTTTACCACCACATAAATTGCATTGAAGCCCAGTGATATCACTGCTCCAAAATCCCCTTAATCCTCAAAGCAGATACAACCACAGGGGTTTAAACACCTCTGTTAATCCCTTATAGAGAATAATAAACCATTTGTTGGAAGAAACTCTATCTCCCAGACACCGACACGGACACGGCTGTGACATGAAACGCCAGGAGTGATCCAAGGGTTAAGCACAGGAAGTCAGAACTGAAAACTTGACTCAATTAAATCACAGATTTAGGCAATTTTCTGATCTGCAGATGAAGGCTGAGTTCCTGGCAGGTGATGTAAGTTGTGCCTTGCTGATGGACACGACTGCACATGACACATTTCAGATATCCCAGAAGAAGTTCCTGAACCATTTCCCCAGGGGAGGCTCTTTTGCAAGAGTCGGCTTTTCCAAGAAGGTCATGAACATCATGAGGTCCAGAAAATTGTCTCTCTCTCCTAAAAAAAATCCCTAAACTATGGACAAAAACCAATTAAACTTTACCTTTTATCACCAGAAAAATTAGGAACATAAAAGACCCCAAAACTGCAGCAACCAGGAAGGCACTGATGTCTTTATACCTCAGGGCAGAGCCACAGCCATTCTTTAAGAGCTGCCTCAAGCTTTTTCTAGCCAGGAAAAGTCCTCAGGGATGCAAAAACCCCACACATCCACATGTCTATGGATAACTGACCTCACCTGTGGCAATTCCCTTCCTCACCTGCTCAGGGATTGAGCTGGGAGCAGATGGAGCAGGACTGGAATGAGGGGCACATTCCCTGCACCTTGTGTTTCCCTCCTTTCAGCTGTTCCCTGCTGGTCACCCACTATAAACAGATTTTCCATATATTGTTGGGTCATGATGGTGATAATCCCAAGTCTATTTTGTCTCATATTCTGAGAATTTGCAAATTGTAGCGGCAACACAAACAATGGGGTCAATAACTCAGCCCATCCCTGAAACTGGCCAGAGTGGGAGTGAGCTGGGACAGAGGTTTGGGGCAGGAAATTTCCCTTTTTCCATGGGAAATTGCTGGAGGAATTCAGGGGGACAAAGTGGAATCACACACAGAGAACTCTGCCCAGCTGATAAAAGCGCTTTGCACACCTTGAGTTTAATTTTTAGATGTATTTTCTTAGAAAATCAGACTCAAGGGCCGCCAAGGCATAGCCCCAGGTACCCAAGCTTCCCACGGGATGCATCACTGCATCTTGATGGGCCTTGTTGTCTTTAAAACGATCCTGGAAATGTCCAAGTGCTCGTCCAAATCCAAATGGAAATCCAAAATGAGGCAGCAGTGGAGGTGTTTGGAAAGTGAGGACACGCAACCCTGAAATGAGATCCCACCACAATGCTGCCCTTGCTGGGGCTTGTTTGTTCTGCAACACCTTCCTAGCCCTGGATGGTTACAATTTCCTTGGAGTTAATTTTTTTAACAGGATAAAGTGAGAAAACAGAAAGGAAAAAACGAGAAACGAAAAAAAAAAGTGATTTTTAAATCAACTGTCATTCCTGGCAAGGCTGAGGATCCCAGCAAGGTATTTGTTTATTATCAGGTATTTCCTCAGGATCAAATTCAGGGGAGAGAAGTCTGGTCCTGGTTAAGGTCTGTTTAAAGCCCTCCTTGAAAAGAGATTTATGCAAGGAAATTACCTAACCTGGGGCAGGGGCTGAGTCAGCGGCAGCGGCTTCTCCTCCTCATTGTTGGTGCCTCAGGGGGTTTTTTTTAGCCCCGCCGAGGGCGCCCAGTGAGAACAGCGGCGGGTCCTGGCTCACAGAACGGGATCAAAGCTCCAATTGTTCCCAAGGAAATGAGGCAGCAGGAGCAGAGCGCTGGACACCGCTGCTCTGCCAGCCTCGGCAGCAGCGCCGGGCACTGGGCATCTCCTCGGGTGAGGGACATACGGACACTTCGTTTGGGTGAGGGACACATGGACACCTCCTTTGGGTGAGGGACATTTCTATTGAATGTGTCTATACATGGATACCTCGTTTGGGTAAGGGACACACAAACACCTCCTTGGGGTGAGGGACACATGGGCACCTTGTCTGGGGTGAGGGACACATGGACACCTCCTTGGGGTGAGGGACACACAAACACCTCGTTTGGGTGAGGGACATTTCCATTGAATGTTTCTATACATGGGCACCTCCTTGGGGTGGGGGACACATGGGCACCTTGCCTGGGGTGAGGGACACATGGACAACTCGTTTGGGTGAGGGACACACGGACACCTCCTTGGGGTGAGGGACACACGGACATCTCGTTTGATGAGGGACACATGGACACCTCCTTTGGTAAGGGACACATGGGCACCTTGTTTGGGTGAGGGACAAACGGGCACCTCGTTTGGTGAGGGACACACGGACACCTCCTTTGGTGAGGGACACACGGACACCTCGTTTGGGTGAGGGACACATGGGCACCTTGTTTTGGATGAGGGACACATGGTCACCTTGTCTGGGGTGAGGGACACATGGACACCTCCTTGGGGTGAGGGACACACAAACACCTCATTTGGGTGAGGGACATTTCCATTGAATGTTTCTATACATGGGCACCTTGTTTTGGGTGAGGGACACACGGACACCTTGTCTGGGGTGAGGGACACACGGACACCTCCTTGGGGTGAGGGACACATGGACATCTCGTTTGATGAGGGACACATGGACACCTTGTCTGGGGTGAGGGACACATGGACAACTCATTTGGGTGAGGGACACACGGACTCCTCCTTGGGGTGAGGGACACACGGACACCTCCTTGGGGTGAGAGACACATGGACATCTCGTTTGATGAGGGACACATGGACACCTCCTTTGGTAAGGGACACATGGGCACCTTGTTTGGGTGAGGGACAAACGGGCACCTCGTTTGGTGAGGGACACACGGACATCTTGTTTGGGTGAGGGACGCATGGACACCTTGTTTTGGGTGAGGGACACATGGACACCTCCTTGGGGTGAGGGACACAGAGACACCTCCTTTGATGAGGAGCACATGGGCATCTCATTTGGGTGAGGGACAGATGAGCGCCTTGTTTGGGTGAGGGACACACTGACACATTGTCTGGGGTGAGAGACACACGGACACCTCGCTGCCACAGCATCCCCTTGGCGCTGGGACTGCACTTCCTAAATCCCAACTCGTCCCATGCTTGGGAATGGTGGCTCTGCCAAATTCCCACCTCAACGGGGACTTTTCCCAATTTTTGGCTGATTTTGGGAGAAGGAGACACCAATCTCTAACCAGTTTTTGGTTGATTTTGTGAGTGCTGGATGTGCGAAGATTCCCAGCTCAACAGGAGCTTTTTCCAGTTTTTGGCCACCTTTGGGAGTGCTGACTGTGCAAAATTCCCACTTCAACGGGAGCTTTTCCCAATTTTTGTCTGCTTTTGGGAAAACGGAACACCAATCTCTTCCCAGTTTTTGGCTCTCTTGTGACTGCTGGCTGTGCAAAATTCCCACTTCAATGGGAACTTTTCCCAGTTTTTGGCTGATTTCATGAGTGGTGGCTGTGCAAAGATTCCCACCTCAACAGAGCTTCTCCCACTTTTTGGCCACTTTTGGGAGAAGGGAGCACCAATCTCTTCTCAGTTTTTGGCCACTTCTGTGACTGGTGGCTGTGCACAAATTCCCAGCTCAACAGGAGCTTTTCCAAATTTTTTGCCACTTCTGTGACTTCTGGCTATTCAAGGATTCCCATCTCCATGGGAGCTCTTCCCAGTTTTTGGCTGATTCTGTGACTGGTGGCTGTGCAAAATTCCCACCTCAACAGGATCTTTTCCCAGTTTTTGGCCACTTTTGGGAGAAGGGAACCCATGGCATGGTGGGACAGCATTTAATTGTCGGGTGATGGAACTTCCACTGTTTCTTTGGGGAAAAAAAGCCTCCCATACACAGCTGAGCTCAGGGACACTTCAACCATGGGCAGGGCAGCAGCTCCAGAGCACATGACTAGGGTTGAACCAAGGTTTTGGAGGCAAAACATGGCCTGAGCAGGTTGTTGTATTATTTTTCCAAGGTGACTGCTGGAATATCTGGCAGCCTTTGTCTCATGGCTGGGAAATTTTACTGTACTTGCAGAAAACAACCAACGTTTCTCATCCTGCTGCCCGACTCCTCGCTGTTTGTGTTGGTTTAACTTCCCTGACCCCAAAACACGAAACTGGAGCAACGTGGGCTGGAAGTGGAGCCTGAGGTGGATGTGAGTGATGTGTGTAATACAGTAAAGGACTGGGAAACAAACATCCAGCAAGCATCCTGGATGGAAACTCTTTCATCTGCATCGATCACTGACGTCCCTGCTGACAGAGCGGGGCTCTGCCAGCGGCCTCTGATCACTTTGAAATGCCTCACAAAAAACGTCTCCCTGCACTTAAGGTTTTCCGCTGCTAAGAAATATCTTAATGCTAAAGATTTGTTTACAAGGGGTGGCTGTTTCCACTTGCTGGAGCGCTTAAAAAGTTGTTTTTTCCAACCACAAAGTAGATCTAAACATTAAGTGTTTCTCAAGTTGGGTTTCCAGCTCCTAGACTGCTATAAACATTAAGTTTCATTGGTTTAAAGCAAAATACGGCAAAAAAAAAAATGCTGCTTCCACTTCACTTCTCATAATGTAAAAGAAAAAGAAAAAAAGGATGTTTTAAAAGAAGTTTTATTTTTAAAAGGCTCATTGTGCAATGGCCTGTGGTTGAAAACAGGGTCATGTGGACACAGCACTTCCCTGTTTGCACTGATGGTGCTGGGGGTGGGTTTTGGTCCTGTCCCCTTCCCTGCCACTCTGCTGGGAGGGGGAGCTGAGCAGTGTCAGCTCTCCAGGCAGAGGATTGGAGATCCTGGAGCCTTCCAAGGCCGGGAGTTACCTGGTGGTGGATTCTTTGGGGCTGTAAGGCCATGGGGTTTGAGCTCTGCTCTGATGGGACACTGAGCCCTCTGCTCTCAGTTGTCCCCAGTGTTTGTAGCAATTGTCCTTGCAAAAAAACCCTTTCCTAAGCCTGGGTTTATTCAAGGGTCAAGCCTGGGAATGGGAGATCTTCCACCTGAAGAACTGTCCTGAAAAATAAAATATTCCTGGGACTGTCCAAAGCCAGGTTGGACAGAGCTTGGAGCACTCTGGGGTAGTGGAAGGTGTCCCTGCCCATGGCAGGGGGGGACTGAGATGAGCTTTAAGGTCCTTCCCAACCCAAACCATTCTGGGATTCAGTGGTGGTGGTGATGACCATCATCACCCCACTCTCCAGGCTCAGCTCCTCCTCAGGATTTTGTGATGGCTGTCTGCAAACTGACAGCACAAATGAGTGATTTCTGTTCGAAAACAAGAGTTGCTGGATCATCACACATTCCCAGCTGGATCACTGGAAGTGAATGATCAATAGAAAAAGAATTTTCCTATTGAATTTTAAATTACAGAATTTTATTGAATGTTTCTATTGCTGGTTTGGAGTGGAAAACACAGTGTCTGGAAAATATTCCTGTGATATAGAAATGTCTCTTGGATCAGCTATAATGCCACCAACTGCCCCAGCAGCTCCACAAAAAAAGGGCTCTGATTCATACCCAGGTTTAATTTGCAGCAATGTTTTTGCAATCTGTGTAAAATTAATGAAGTTCTGGCGTTGGTGGGAATTAATTAATGACTTGAGTGTCCTTAACTTCCAATGAACTCTGGCTGGGCTGCACCTCCTTGTGCCTTCCATATCTAAGCAGCGAAACCCGAGTCAGGGCAGGACTGGCTGCTGAGCGCTGGGAGAAGCTTTTCCTCAGGCAGGAAGGGAGAGCCACTCTCTGCTGGCCCCACCTGGGGCTCAGGTTACGATAAATCTGCTCTCACATCTCCCAGCACTCCATCAAAACTCCTGCCAGGCCACTCTGGTGCTCACCCCCCCCGTGCTGGATCTGTCCCCACACTGCTGGGGACATCACCTGGCCTCTGTCCCTGCCCTCCAGATGAGAGGAAACTTCCCCTGGGATCTGGATAACACCAAGCAAAGAGCCCTGAGCTCAGAGCTAGCACACTCCCATCAGCTCTGCTGGGTGCTCCTGTGACGCCACTCTAGCAATTCTGGAAGCAGGCTGTGAAAACTCCAGGGTTTTTTTGCCTGTCTGGTGTATGCTCGCTTTCCTTATGGGAAATTCAGGAGCTGGAAGCTCTCAGTGAATTGAACTGAAGCTAAAAACTTCTTTAAATACAGCTTAGGCAGTTCATGTGTTCAAACTCAAATGCTGCTTCAATACTTTGGCTCTAAATTTATTATTCTTATCAAGAAAGGTGCTGGACTGTCAGAAAGCTCCTGGGTATTTTCAGATGACTCTGAGGTAGAATTTCCTCGCTGCTATTCCCATGTCCTTTGCACGAAGGAAGGAGTTGCCCATCCCACAGTCTGGTCGAAATGTCAAAATTAAGTGATTTTTAACATCCTGAGGGTAAAAACATATTTTGCTTCCTGGTTGTTGTTCTTTTATGAGGCGCCTTGAATCAAAATAGTTGCACGAGTCTTTTCTTGATGAAAAGGAAAGCCACTTGTATCTCCAAAACATTTCAAGTGGAAATTGCTGATGCACTCTCACTTCAGCCAAAAATATAAAAGCACTTCAGGACGATTAAACAATAAATGTCTGTCATTCTCCTCCACAGCCACTTCTCCGTTTCCCTCGTGATGTTGTTCATTAAAATGTGACCACAACATCCAAGTTTCCTATGGTCAGAGTTTATCCCGGTCTTTCTCATTTCCCTCTTTCCCCACCTGAAGATCTTCATTCTCTCTGCAGCTCAGGAACAGTGCAGGAAAATCCACACATCAAAGCATCCATGTGGGAAGGGACAGGGAAGAGTTCAAGAGCAGCAAAAAAAGCCTTTTCCTCTATTTCCCCTGATCCAAGTCAGCCCAAAAGAAGGAGCCCGGTGCTGTGGTTGGCACAGCCGTGGTTGGCACAGCCGTGGTTGGCACAGCCGTGGTTCCCTGCTGGAGCAGCACAAGGACACCTGAGCTGGGCTGGGCACGGCACAATGCTCGGAAATCAGGGAAAGTTCATCTCCAGGCAGGGATGGCTGCAAGGAGACAACTCGCAGAATACACAGAGCCTCAGCAGTGGCACGGTGCAGAAATGGGAACAGGATATGTTTTTCCCATGGTTTGGGAACAATGTGAATACTTTCTCACACACTGTTGGTGAAGCACTTTGGCACACCTGTGCACTTGGACAGCTCTATTATACTCCAAGGTCTCCTGCTCAGCTGCTAAGGGCTCTTTTCCTCTCTAAGAACATGGATTGATTACGTGGAAACATGATTTGGTTTTGTATTTGTGCTGGATCGTGGATCAGGAGGAAGTTGCAGCATGTTCTGGCTCCCGAGCAGGGCTTTCTGCTCCACAGCTTGGAGTGAGAGAGGAGCAGGGACAGCCCGGAGATGTTTACACAGCTCCCTTTTTATTTTGACCATCCTGAATAAGGAAAAACTGTTTACATGCTCCAGAGGATGTTTTGCCACTGTCACTTCCTACAGAAACGTCCTCAAGTTTCGAGTGCTGGCAGAGACAAATCACTGCTTGTGCCTTTGGCTGGAGTCCCCCAGGAGAGAGCACAGACCTCGCTCCTCCCTGGGCCCATCAATCCTGTAATCAGCTCTGCCAGATCCAAACAAATCACAGTTGCTCCAGGGGCATCCGCATCTTGTTATTCCAGATGATTTTGGGTGGGATGCAGAGCAACAGGAGATCCCTGGGCAGGTGGGATGAGCTTTGTCCTCAGCTGTCCCCACCCCACTCCTGGTGGGAACCACACAGCCATTCAGTGCCACTGGCTTCTTAAATATCCACTGCAGTGAATTTAGAGCTGCATTTTGTATTTTAGGGTGAGTTTGGCATGGTCAGGGGGTGGGGACAGCACAGAGCTGCTGCTCTGAGAAGTGAATCCTGTGTCACCTCCCGTTTTGAGAGCTAGCACAGGGTTCAGCTTGTTTTTCCTTCTCTCCAGATGATTCCTCGCCCTCCTCAGCCCCAGGCTCAGCACTGGTAGAAATAAAGATCCCCTCAGAGTGTAAATTTAGAGTCCATCATATCTGAGCGCCACACCAGAGCCAAACTCTCAGATTCCTGAGCTCCTGCAGCTCCAGTTCTGTTGGTGCAGTCGTGTCCCGTCGGTGGGACAGCACGAGGTGTTTTTCTGAGCTGTAAAACAGGGTGGCCGCAGTCAATTCAAAGTTTACCATTTTCCATCCCCACGCAGAACCAAACAGGGCACAAAAAGCCAGAGAATTGCAACATTTTCCCCATAAATGTCCTTTAAAAATGTTTTCAGCAATCGTTTTGGCATGGGAGCACAATTTCCATCAAAAAACTGTTGAAGGACAGGACGGTTCCCCTCCTTTCCCTCCACAACCGGGAAGGATAATTTGTCCCTGCAAAAACCATAAGAAATTTTCCAGCTCAGGAACCAAGGCCCAGCCAACACCTGACCACGTGTGTGCAGGAGCGCGGCGATGCCGAGGGAGCCGCGTTCCCTGCGGAGCACAGCCCGTGCCATGCTCAGCCTTGGAATGAGTCAGGAGGAGTCAAATGAAGAAAACACACGAGGCAGCATCACGCACAGGGGCTGAGCTACCTGGGTTTTATAACATCCACCCGGGTTCCAATTTCATCCGCTTGGCAAACGCTCTCCTGGTGGAAATAATTGAGGCCCGAGAGTCAAAAGCGATGGAGGAAATATCTCAGCTATGAAATGTCAAGTTGCTTTCCAAAAGGGTTCCAATCTCCAACCACATCAAGAAGGGGTGTCTGAAAAGACAATCAGGATTTTGGTCAATTAGTTTTTGTAGTTTTTCTTTTGGGTGGGGATGCAGGGCCAGAGGAATGCCCGGCTTGGGGAGGGGTTTGTCCTCCACAACCCTGCAGACCTTGTTTTTCAGCTGCAGGTCCTGGGATATTTTCTCCTCAAGGATTTGCAATCCTTGCAATTTGCAATCCTCCTTGCAATCTTGAACCTTGGTGTGTCTCCTCTGCTCTGTTACCCTGGACACCATTCCCAGCTCTCATCCCAAGATGCTGCTCCACTGTGGGTGACAAAGGACTTCTCTGCACCAGGTCCCTGCAGAGCTTTGATTCTGGGGCTCTGAAAAGCCAGCAGAAAAGGAGGTACACAAATAACAACCAGGAAGGAGAGTAAAGCTTGAGTATATTCAGGGAACTTTGGGACTGGGTTGGGTGGGGATGAATCGCTCCAGGTATAAGTAGGGAAGGACCACAATTTTCTATAAAGTTCCATTCAGATTATCCTAAGTGGGTGATTTGGGAGCTTGTTATTTTCATTTTTGTTTTGTGCTGGGGAGGTGAAGCCTTCAACACTTCCAAACTGCAGCCAAGGAGGTAAATATTAATTCTCCAATTAACTCCTACTAAAACTACATTTCAACCTGAGAGTGCAGAACCTGCTACACAGAGGGATTAATTTCAGATAAATATCACCCACATCTATGGCCCAGCAAACTCTTAAATAAATAAAGAGGTTCAGAGTGGAAAAGTCATTCCTGAGCATGAACCATGAGGCATCATTGATGTCTTACAACTGGATATCAAAGGTACCAACCACTCACTCTTCCACTGGACAACTTGTTCCTCATCCCTGAAGAAGCAGGAATTCTGTAATTACTCTTTCAGGGTTCTTTGGAGCCTCTCAAACTTCATAAAAAAGGGGAAAGAAAGATGGATGTATTCTTGAACATACCAAAAAAGAAAAAGACTCAGCTTTATTTTCCCGGGGGAATTGGACTATATTAGTTTACATCCTGTGGTATGAATAAATAAACAATCCCTAACCAATTTCAGACTTGCTGCTGTTTTGGCTGGCAGAACCTTTGCTTGGAAAGGCTCAGCTAACGCTGCTCTGACCAGCTCCCATTTTCTCCTTCCCCTCACTTCCCTGCCCCTGGGCCTCCCCACTTCCACTCTCCCTCCTTGCTGATCACTTTCATGTTTCCTGGTTTCCTCTGTTGCCTTTTTTTTGGAGACAAGCTCCTTTCCACATCCATGTTTTAATTATTCTCCGTTGCCAAATTGTCTCTTGTTGCACTCTGACAAGGAGGTGGTGTCCTTAAAATTCCTATTTATGGATTGGGGATTAATAGCACAGGGATGTGGGATAAATAACATATTTAAAATAAGCTTCTGAGTCCTGCAGGATGGTTTGGGGTTCAAGTCCTTGCAATCTCTGCTGTCTCTGAGCCTTGGTGCCTTCCCTGTGGGTCTCCTCTGATATGGTGCAGACGCCATTCCCAGCTCTCATCCCAAGATGCTGCTCCACTGTGGGTGACAAAGGACTTCTCTGCACCAGGTCCCTGCAGAGCTTTGATTCTGGAGCTCTGAAAAGCCAGCAGAAAGGGAGGAACAAAAATAACAGCCAGGAAGGAGATTAAATCTTGAGTATAATCAGGGAACTTTGGGACTGGGTTGGGTGGGGATGAATCGCTCCAGGTATAAGTAGGGAAGGACCACAATGGTTCCTCTCCATCCCTGGGCTCGTTCCCACCACCAGCAGCTCTGAGGGTGCCTCAGCCATGGCTGTGGTGCCGAGGAGGAGCTGCACTCTCCATCATCCCCCTCGTTTGGGGGTGTTGGGGCTGAAGATCCCTGGGGAGCCTTTGGGAACAGAATCCTTCACTTCACTGGGGTTGGCTCACTGCTGTGACACCAGGACATCTGGGGACAGGGTAAGGACCTCTCTAAACCCCCAGGCTGAACCCACACCCTGGCAGGTGCTGAGTGCATCAACATTGGATTTCTTCCCTCATATAAATCCAGCAGGGCAGAAAACCATCCCGGAGGCAAAGGCAGCTTGGAAAATGCTGTTTATTCCCTTGAACTCCCTGCGAAAGACACAATAGAACAATGGGCTGGAGGCGATGGAGAGGCAAAGCCCTGAGGTCACCTTCTCCTGTCCCAGCTGGTGCAGCATTGTTCCCTGATGGGAATTTCTGCCCGTGGCTCAGCTCCGTGACCATGTGTTTCCTACCACTGCTGCTCCCTCCCCCAGTCCTTCCGCCTCTTTGTTACTCCCTCAGAGGCCAGGATTATTAATTAAACCTCACTCAGGCTCTGGGGGAGATTGGTATGAGGAACCTGCATCTCAGAGATAGGGAACTGATGCAAAAAGAATGGGGGTGGCCTTGGGAAAGGCACAGTAAAGAGGCAACATCCATGGCAGGAGGAGGATCCTAATGGGCACCTTGGAAGGGCTGGGCTCAGGAGATGTGCCAAGAGGCAGGAGGGTCCTGGGATGGCACTCCTGGGGCTGTCTCCCCTCTGGGATGAGAGCTTGGATCTCCACAAAGCTTCATCAGAGCTTTTGGGGCACCGTCCACCCGAGGATATGGGTGATGTGGGGCTGGCTGGGACAGGGATTGACCCTCAAACATCTGAGCTCCTGTTGGTTGTGCGCAATATTATCTGTGTGGGTGGCTAAACCCTCTGTCCTCACTAATCTGAAAGAAACTTCTTTTTTTTTTCAAATTACCTTCAAGAACTGTCCACAGGAGAGAAACCACCCAACAACACAGAGCAATAAACAACGTGAAGTAATCTCTGAACTACACCCCATGGTTAGCAGGGGGCTTGGAGGACTCAGTCTCCCCTCCAGTAGCACTTGCAGGCACAGCTGCGCGTCCTTCCTGTTCCACTCAGGACTGCGTATCTCCACCAGGACGATTTATTCCAGCAAACAAACCTTTCTGGGGAAGAGCCCAATGGCAGGGAAGTGGCAGCAGCTCCTCGGGAGGCACAGGCAGCAAAGGACCTCCTGTTCTGGCTTGGGATCAGGGACAAGGCCAACGCAGGGGGCTCAGGGAGGAACTCGTTATCATTTATTAAATATCTGACACCCCCCTCTCAGCACACAGATAAATATCCACGTATTTAACACAACCTAATGGGTTTTGCAGGATTCAGGGAGTGCTGCTGCTCCAGTTGTCTGAGCTGGCGGCTCCCAGTTTGTGGCCATATGGTTGGCTGTGAATTGGGCTAATAAAAATGGAGTTAACGGTTTTTCTTCTTTTTTTTTTTTTTCCTCTTTTATTTTTTGTTCTTCCTGACCCTACTCAGTGCCATAAATACCTGTGTGTAGCAGAGGGTTTATAAATAGCACAGTAGCATCCACTGACAGCAGACTGGTGTTAAGTCTGACTTAACAGTCAGGCTCTGGATTGCAGCAATGTGGAGCTGGAGCAGGATGGGAGAGGAGTATGTGGCCAATAAAGATTTGGGAAGCTAAAGTCATTCAGAACGCTCAAAACTGGGCAGAAAAAAAAAAAAAATTATACCAGTCTGCTGTGGGACAAGGTCCTGAAATGGAAACGCCTTGAGCCAATATTGCCCCTCTGAGGTAGCCCTGAAATTCCAAATAAATTTACAGCAGAGCTGACAGCGAGCTTGAGTAACTCGGTGTGTCTGGACGTCTGGCCCAGTCCAATAATAACATGAAAGGGAATTTTGTGCATATCCTTTGCTGATCCGGAGACTTTGGACTCGGTTTTGGCTTGGTTTTTTTTTTTTTTTGCTTTTTTTTTTTTTTTTTTTTTTTTTTTTTTTGTTCGACGGCTGTCTACAAATTGTCGGATTCTCGAAATGGATCTGTGATTCCTGAGAGCCCATAAATTTTCTCAGCAGTAGCTGCTGGTATGTGACGCTTCAGGAGTTATTCAGCTCCTACGGTAACAATCCCCTTCCCTTACGGGATTGCCTCGGTTTCTGCCTCTCCCAGGCATTCACAAACCGTGAGCCATTGCCCAAAACTCCAGCAACTGGAGCTTCAAACCTGATTATTTTTAGTAAAAAATGTATCAAAATCGGTGCTTTTTTATTCGCTTTCTCGTTTCTGAGCCTGTAGGGCTTCCACATCCCCTCTGCTGGAAACCAGGCTTCAAAATGAAGCACGCTGCAGTTCCCACATAAATCCCACACTCTGGAAGTTAGAAGGGAAGGGTTTTCCTAAGAAGTCTGGGTTTTGATGGAGTTTTGGATCCTCTGACAACTGATCCAAGTGTGAGCGCCAGCTGAGGCTTCTCCCTCTGTTGGGGATTTCCTTCTGTGTCTGTTCCCTGGGGATTTGGGGCTCTTGCAGAACATCCTCGAGCAGAAGCAGTGAGAACATCTCACCTCTTGCTGTTTTTGTGAAAATCTGATGGAGATCTGGTGTCTGCTGCCATCAGAGCAGTGGCCACGCACAGATTGCACTGGTTGCCTTCAAAAATCAGCTCTTTCCAGGGAAAGGTTTTTGGAGGATTTTGAAGCTGAGTGGACAGATAATCTTTATCTCAGTCGTGACTGAGAACAGCAGCATCAGCACAGAGCTGATGCCACACAGGCCAGCTGCTCTCTCACTGAACACTCAGACCTCTCCTTTCTCCTGAAGAATTGAAGGAATTGAAAAATTGTGAAGTCTGGAGGGAAAAAAACAGCATTTTCCTGATGGCAATTGAGTTTTTCTTCCTAGGGTGTCTTCTAAGGGACACTTGTGCCCAGAGAGGCAGCAAACACCACGATCTGGGTTTGTCCTCGGGAACCTCTGGTTTCCCCGTCTTTACTCATGGTAGAACATTGCCAGACAAACCTGAGGACATCTCACCACAAAGAGGGGGAAATGGAAGAGCTTGAGGGATGCTGTGCTGCTCTTTGGAGGGAATCCCACCATGGATACTGCTCCTTTGGCTTTTACGGTTTTCAGGGTGAGAATCAGTCCTTTTCCCTTCCCTTGTGGCTGTTAGTCCTTCAGTCCTCTGCAATTCCCGCTGCACTTTTCCCCTGCCTCATGCTGCTGTGCTGAGGTAAGAGCAAAGATTTTCAAATATTGGTTCTTCCGCTGAGGTGAAATGTTGGATTGTGCCCTTTTCTGACCCAGAGATGGGGCAGCTGAGAG
Source organism: Geospiza fortis (assembly GCF_000277835.1). NCBI lineage: Eukaryota > Metazoa > Chordata > Aves > Passeriformes > Thraupidae > Geospiza > Geospiza fortis. The sequence goes on along the minus strand of NW_005054498.1, from coordinate 349,435 downwards.
GTGTTTTAAAAACTTTTATTCTATTTTCAGTCTCATGTGAAGGATGAGACAATACAGATGTTGTAATTCACATTGAAACATCTCTGGATGGAGACAGCAAAGCAAGGAGACCTCCATGGTGTCCCGCTGGGACCCAAGGCTTGATGTAGCCACACAACCCCTCCAGTTCCTTCATTCCTTCCCTTCAAAACAGCTCCCCTGACCAGGACCTTTCTTTCTTCCCAAACGTTTTAATGCAAAACCTTGAGTGCAATTTTCAACCAAGATGTCCAAAATGTTCATGTTTCATTTCTCTATCGCCCTTTCTCCTTCGCTCTTCCTCCCTACCTTCCCAACCCTTCTCCCTTTCATTTTATTTTTCCATGAGCAGCAACAAATGAAAGGACATCCACAACATTCGCATCCAGCTCCTGAACCTCAGATCGTTTTCTTTTTCCTTGTCTCTACAACATTAAATTGCTCTGACTTTCTGAGCGAGTTTTATCTCACAAAATAAATGGTGCTGAGCTTTCCTACAGGCAATCCCGAGCCACACTGGGCACGGCAGGATGTGTTGAACCGCCTTTTTCTTCGCTTCCCAAAGCAAATTCCACTTTCCTCCACACATTAAAGCAGACGGGAAATCATTTGAGCCCTTGGTATAAGTCAAACCTCTCCAGTAAGGTAAATGTTTTTCCTACAAATAATGCCCTGCATGTTTGATCAACTTTGAAACCACAATATCTATAAGCACCTCAAATGTTAAACAAGGCATGAGCCAGATGTATTTACCAGCCAGGAGACTTAAAAGCCATTCTTGACGTCAAGCTGTGAAGATCAAATATTCCAACTTGGTGGCTGCCAATACGGTTCCCAAGCATTGTCCAGATCCAAACCCCATTGTACTTGTTTTTGTTTTTGGCTTTTCCTCAGACCACTGGTGTTCTTAAATAAATAAGTTTCTAGGTCAGCTTGCTGATGGATGTTAATATAGCCATGATTTAAATCCAGTGGTGATATCAGCTTCTAATAAGGGATAAATCAATGGCTGCGGTCGCTGTGCAAACATGTAGGGAATAACCTGGATTTCTGAGTGGTTTTTAGGGTGGGATTGGGTTTGGGTTTGTGCTGATGACTTCTCTGGGCAGGTTACAGAGCAGTTGCACAAATTCAGGGCTGGATTCTGAAATTGTGGCTCATGTTTAGTGGTAGCAGCCCCACAAAGCGATGACGCTCGTGGACTAAATGTCCTGAACCCGATCGAGTGTGTTGGGTTGTGACTCCACCCATTGCCATCAATGACAACATAAAAATCTGGCTCTGACATCTCTGGGACAAATACACCGATTTTCCATATACTGATCAACAGTTTTCCATATCCTGATCAACACTTATGGCCTTCATGGAATTCCAACTGGGTGTAATTATTGTCCACAGTGTGCACAAATTGCTGCATCAGACCTCGAGATCATCTGAAATGCCATGAGGTTGTTAAAAAGGCAATAAACCTCATTTGCATTTACTCAGCCGTCAGGGATTTATAGGTGAGGATTTTATGGTGAGGGTCACATGAGGATTTTCTCTTCTTTTTCTTCAGCTTTGTTTTAGGAACAACATTTGTCCCACCTGGATGCAGGAGGGACCACACGTCCTGGGAAAACAGGGACACAGAGGGAGTGCTCTTGCACTCGGAATATTTTGTCCCTCAAGGATCTGATGGGATGTCCCAGGCTGTGTCCCCTCCTGCCCCAGCACCCTGGCCATGCCCAGCAATGGATGTAACTGGTAAATAATCCCATATGGAATAATTAAAGCATGTTCTAAATGTTCTTTTTTTAAACACAAAACAAGGAGAAAGGATGAAAGGACAAAACCTGGCACCCATCGTGCTGTTCAGGATGAACAGGGAGAGAAAAAAAGTACCTGGCTTAGGCAAGCCCTGGGTGATCCAGACACCACAGGGCTCTGAAGTGTCTGCCTCTCCCCAGATTTAGTCTCTCAGTCTGATGCTGCTCAGCCTTTACACCCCAGCTCAAGTCTGAGCCGGATGCCCCTGATTTAGTGCTGGCTCTTTGTCCAGGAACACCAAATGTGTGGAAGGTCCAGAGGCACAGACTGCAGCATCCTCTCCTCGAGCCCCTGAAATACAAATTAGCCAGTCTGGTATTCGATCACGGGCTGTTCTTACAGCACTTTTTCACTCTGCACTTTGATTTTCCACGGCTGTTGCCAAGACAGAGGCTCTCCAGGACCCCCTCCCAGCCCATCCCATCTTGTCCAATCCCCTGGTTCTTCATCCTTGCTTTTTCCCTTTTTATTTTCCAGATCAGACCTTGGCTCCTTCTACCCTTTCTCTTCCCCACTGGCTTTTGTGGCCTGTTTGAGAGCTCGTTTGTGTGTCTGATGAGTGCCCATGAAATCTCTCCTCGCTGGCACTGCCTCGCCCCAGTGTTCCCAGCACTGACTGGGCTGGTGTTTGTTTAATATTAACTTCTTCTGCCTTCCTCCTGGGTGTTGGACTGCAATGAAAAGGGCAATGAATTAATGAAATATCTACTGCAGCTGACTTTAAATGATCCTAAGAAAAAATAAATTCTGAGTCCTACTTAGTCCTGATTAGCTCAATTACCTGCCAGTACAGGCTGCTTCTTTATATTTCCTAATTCTTTGCCCAAGCTATTATTAAATGTCTGAAGGAATCGCCTTCCTCTGCTTTCCTTGAGGAAATAATTCCAGTGCCTAATAGCTCTCCCTGGCAGGAAAACTCTGCTGAAAATCTTCTTTTTGCACCTCCTCCCTTCACCCGGACGACACTGAGCAATTCCTGTCTGTCCTTGAGGAATATATGTCTTCACATATTCATAGGTAATTATTATTTTTTCCACTTTCACAAGGATTTGGCCACAAAGTGGTTGCACTTCAAAGATCCCAGCCTCAGATACTTCGGGAACATTGCCTCATTATCTGCAGCTACCGGCAGAGACATCCAGCTTCTCATCTGAGCTCCAAAAGCTGGCACCAGCCCCAGCTAAAGCAGCACTTTGGGCTCTACCCCTGACTTCAGGAGAAGTCTGGGGCTTTGGGAAGTGACACCCAATCATGGCAACATTCCCTCTTCACTGGGTCCTCAGCCACAATCCAGCCAGACAGGACATCCTTGCTTGGAAATGAGATGTAAGGAGCTGCTTTTGCTCCAGGAGACTCAGTGCTCTCCCCAAGGGGCTCAGCAGAAACTGTGCTCAGCCCCTGGGGAGCGAGGTGGGATCCCAAGGCTGCTTGGTTTGCCTGGATTGCCCCCCCAGCAGCAAAACATGCAGCACACGGAAGGTTTTATTGCCCCAGCCTGTTGTGGCAGTGCAGGAACTGCCTCGAGGGTTTTATGGCATCTTTCAAGGACAATGGATGCGTCCAGAGAGTTTTGTCATGGAGAGAAATGCTCGGAAGGATGAAATAGAAAATCAGGTGGAGGTGAAGTGTGAGGGAGAGCCACAGAGGGTCCTGACACCTCCCCAGGGCTGGGGAAATCCCTGCCTCGGGGAACTGAGCTAAGCAGTCAGCTCTGCTGCATTATTAGGGTCATTTGAATTCCAGGAGGTGCCCACACAGCTGGGGTCCCACCCAGGAAGGAGCTCAGGGGTCACTGGAAGCCTGAGAACATTTAGGCAGCAATTTTAGTCCTGGTTTTTGGGACTTTGAGCAGGGATGTGCCAGTGCATCCCCTCTGTCAGCACTGCACAGCTGGATACAGGGCCTGCTGCGCATCTGGATACAGGGCAGGATGCAAGGCCTGCACGTCTGGATGCAGGGCAGGATGCAGGGCAGGATGCACATCTGGATACAGGGCAGGGTGCAGGGTCTGCCTGAACATCTGGATACAGGGCACGATGCAGGGCCTTCCTGCACATCTGGGTGCAGGGCACGATGCAGGGCCTGCCTGCACATCCGGGTGCAGGGCAGGATGCGGGGCCCATCTGCACCTCTGGATGCAGGGCAGGATGCAGGGCCCATCTGCATATCTGGGTGCAGGGCAGGATGCAAGGCCTGCACATCTGGATGCAGGGCAGCATGCAGGGTCTAGCTGCACATCTGGGTGCAGGGCAGGATGCAGTGCCTGCTGCACATCTGGGTGCAGGGCAGGATGCAGGGCCTGCACATCTGGATGCAGGGCAGCATGCAGGGCAGGCTGCACATCTGGATGCAGGGCAGGATGCAGGGCCTGCACATCTGGATGCAGGGCAGCATGCAGGGCAGGCTGCACATCTGGATGCAGGGCAGCACTGCTGCCCGTGCCTGCCCGAGGGCTCTTACATGACTCACGTTTTAATTCAGCATCTTCAAAAGCTCTAATCTCAGACAGAGACAAATGTGCTTAACTGCTGCTTTGATAGGGCTTATCACACCCCTCGTTTTTGGGATTTTGGGGCTGGCAGGCTCCTGCACCCCTCCAGCTCCTGATGGAGACATCCCCATTTCACACTCTGGATTAAAAAGATTTTGTCGGGCAGTCAGATCTTCTCTGGAGCCCATCAAGCCCAGAACTCAGTTATTATTTCATAAAGTGCTCTGTAACTAAAGTGATTTACAGCCTTCCTGGGGGCTGAGCATCCCGGCCCACCAGACTCCAGACTGATGGGAATTTAAAGGGCTTAGTTGAAAACTCCCAGAAAATAAAATAAAACAACGAGTGATCTGCATGGAAATTATTCCCTGCCACAATGGCACCGGCAGAAATGCCCAGTTTATCTATTTATAGCCTTATCTGTGTCTAAATAGCCATAAATAGCAGTGTAAAACACTGCAGCTCGATGGATGTGTGGGGATGTCTTTTCCAGCCACTGAGATGTTAAATCAATTTTATAACAAGTTGCTTTTCCAGCCACTGAGTGGCTGTAAATGTTAAGTGTTTTTACAGGCGATTTTTTCCCCAGCTGCTAAGCAGCTTAAATGTTATCAAAAAAACCAAAAAAGTTGCTCTTCCAGCTGTTCAACCACTCTAAGCATTTTTAATGGATTTTTTTTTTAACTTGCTAAAACCTATTTATATTTTACTCGCAAAGCAAGTGCAAAATTGTCCTGGCTCTGTCTAGGTCTTGTTTTTATTGTATTTTTTTTTCTTTTTTGAAACCTGTGAATAAAAATTCTTTCTCTGTCTGAGGAAACTTTTTTTTTGTATTATTATTATTTTTGAGGAGAGAAGGGGCTTTGCTTTAACGAGTCCAAGATGAACATTATGAGTTCATCTCAGCATTTAGATACCTCAAAAGCACCGTCCTTGTGGTGCATTCAATGGAAACACTGTTCTTGTGGTATGTTCAATGGAAATACTGTACTTGTGGTATTTTCAATGGAAAAAAATATTATTGTGGCTTTTCCAATTCAGGAAATGCTGGTCGGTCTTTAAACCAGGGGAAAAAGAGGGAGTGGAGGGTGAGAGAGCTAAACTGAGGTGACAGCGAAATGGAAGAATTATTTTATTGTAACGAGGTGGGGAGAGATATACGAAGAGTTTCGGGCAGGAAAATGGAAAATTCTTGCGGCCCTTGAGGATTCATAACAGTGGGAGAAGGAAAAAGCTCTGGAGTGGTGTTAAGGGAAAGGTGTAGGACAAAGCTGGGAAGGAAGAAAGGTTTGGTGGAAAAATGGAACAAAAAGAGAAGGAGCAGCGCAGAGATGTGTTAGACAAAGGGGGATGAAGATGAGAAATCTGCTGTTAAATGTAACAATGAATGAAAGGCGCGAGTAATCCCATTATTTTTGGTCTCAAAGTCAAGGATCCAAAGTATTGCTGCATGTTCAGAGGAATTGAAGGATTTTACTGTTGATTTAACAGCAGTGAAACGCCCCTGGCCAAACCCATCCTGTGACTGCATCAGGACTTGTTGTGGTCACTCTGGAAGAAGACTTGTAGAACTTTGGATCTTTTATCCAAAGTTTGGAATCAGCCAGGGAAAGGTGGAGATGAGGTGGCCATTCCCACTGAGGCTGGAGCCTGGAAATGCCATTTCTGCCTCTAAACCCACCAAGGTTCTGCAAAAAACCACTCAAATTGCAACAATTAGGAAAAAAATAACAAGGAGAAAATTCAAATTAATCTTGATATCCATCAATTCTTTGGGGAAAAAAGTAGGATTTGGTTTAGGCAGGAAATAGGCAAGAAGTTCTTCCCAGTCTGCCACTCTGAGTAATAATAATTTTTAGAGATGTTTATGAGGTGGGTGTCATTCCCCTGGCTGGATCCCCTCCATGGTTCATGGATTCAGGCGAACTCTGAACTGACTGAGCATTTACAGCAAAACCCACCAAATATCCACGTAAACACCATGGTTTTGTTGTTTTAAAAGTAAATATTCCATATTCCCATGTGTGGAGAAGTAAGAATTGGTTTTCTTTTCACTTAAACCCATGAGGTTTCCCTCTGCTCTTCTACCAGGTCACGACCTGATCAACTTCTCCAGTCTGCAAAAATTCAGTTTACAGCAGCTTCAAAAAGTGTGCTTTAACCAAATATTGGATTCATCCAAATTTGCAATAAAGTTCCTTTGGCCATGTTCTCATCTCTTTGTCTTTGCTTTCGAAGAATTTTGGAGTTTTCAGGTTTTACTGGCCAAAAACATAGCGGAAAGGGAATTTTGGAATCACACAGAAAAGTATTTACAGAAAGTGACATTTCGGGTTCCACCAGGAAATATTTGCACCAGATGTGCTCCCAAATGCCTCCAGCCAGGACTGAAAACCCCACCATGTGACCAGGCAGAATTTAGCAACTCTGTTCAAATTTTGAAGGCTCCTAACGACTCCCCAGAGCAGAGAGATCAGAAATTTGGTGTTTCTGGAACAAATTTGGTCTGATAAAATCCAAGGCCTCAGGAAATCAATGGGAAGATTTTTTGTCTCTTCAGGAGCTTCAGGTCAACACCATCAGGAATGGACTCCTAAAAAATCCCCAGAATTTGCTTTTAGATCGTCCATAAGGAGAAGGGAAAAGGTAGCAAGTGGATTAATATCCAAAACATTTTAATTTCCTGGAGAATCATTACAGTTGCAAATCCTCTTGGATCTTCTTTGTGTTCACTAAAAAAACTGAGTTAACAACTTGCATCACCTCACAGTTGTCCCCACTGAGCACAATTTCATCAGCCTGTTATTAAACCCACGCATATTTAAAACTGGAATTCTGTGCTGAACATTGGCTCATCTGATCTGAGGCACTTGGAATAATTTTGGAGTGACACAACAAATCCACAGTGGTTGCTTGTGGGAATTGCTGCTGGTGCTGAGGTCCTTTGAGGACAGGTGGCAGATTTTGGGGTAAAACATCTTTGTGTTTGGGCTGGTTTTTAATCCTTCTTGATTGGAACGTTCCTCGTGCTCTCTCCCAGGCTGCTCCATGAAGGATCTCTGAACCTCAAAGTACAAATTGCCCTCTGGGCAGCAGAACAGCTCCAATGTGTGTTTTTATTTCTATTTTCCTGGTTTATAATTGCTGTTCCTTGCTGGGATGGGAGGCCCTGACCCCTCCTGCTCTCTTGGATGGCACAGGTTTGTCTCCAGCAGGTTCCAGAGCTGAGCCCATCCCGGTGGTGAAGCCATCTTTAGCCACATGGATTCTCTCCCTCTCTGGGCATGGATGGATTCGTGCTCCATGAAATTAAAGGAGGTGCTGGGTACATGGATTTTGGCCTCTTCACTTCACCCCCTTTGCTGAGGCAAGATTGTTTAAGGTTTATTTGTGGTGCTTTGTCCAATCTGATGGCAAACTGCTCCAACAGTGGAGCTTCTCCCACATCCTTCGGAAGAATTTTCCACAGCCTAATAAGATTTCAGCACTTGGAAGTTTATCCAGCCTAAACTTTCCTCTACTTATTATGCTTTGAGTCCTTATACCCTTTTACCATCCTAAACAATTCCTCCTCTCCTCGGTGTTTACAATCCACGAGATTTCCCTCTGCCTTCCAAGGAGAAGTTTCCAATCGGTATTTATGAAATGGAAAAATAAATGACAAACAGAAGGTTCAGCA
>NW_005054498.1:332190-341349 GCF_000277835.1 Geospiza fortis | reverse complement strand
CTCCTGCTCTGCAGCTGTCAGAGATCTGTGCAGCCACTGGGTGTCCTTCAAACCAGACCCTATTCCCATCATTTTCTGCGGTCCAGCTGTATCCTAAAGGTGTGAGGCACATCTTCAGTCCAAACAAACTTTGGGAGCTGAAAACATTCAACTTCCAGACATGCGCTGTTTAAAAAATAAGAAGAAAGAATTTTAAGCCAAACAAGCTTTGAATTCTTTCTTTTTTGCTTTTTACTCTTTTGCTGTTGTTTTTTTTTGACTGAGTTTGCAGGGTCAAGGGTTGTCTGTGTTCAGTGCTGGGGCCTGGGCATCCCATCCACAGAAAGAGTTAAACCTCCCAGGATGCAGGAGCTTTGTTGTGTCTGATGAAGGCAGACTTTCATTAGGCCTTTTACCACCAGCTCTTGGAACCCTTCCACTTCATGCAAGTCAAAAAACCACAAATATTCCTCTCCTTATATCAGTACCAGAAGCTGGGAGCATGGAATTCTTCAGAATGCTTTGAACCCCGTAATTGTCTCTTGTAATAATACATTTTTTACATTCGAGCTCGGGAGTTATCAAGGAGAAAGGACGTAGCAAGTTGGTTAAAATGAAGAATTAAATTATGGCCATGGAAACAAAACAAAACAAAAAAAAAAGAAGAAAATAAAGAAAACAAGAGGTACTTTCCACTGTTGTTAAAAGAAAGTGATTTGGGAAAGGATGAATCAGAATGGAGCTCTGGATGGTTTTGTGTTCCATGGACAGAGGGATGGACAGAGGGCAGCTCAGGGTGGGATGGACCTGAGGGAAAGCTGTACCTTGTCCTGGAATCCCCTGGTGCTCCAACACCTCCTGTGGAACAGAAAATGAGTGTTTGGAGTGCTGGGTTATGGAGTGTAGGGTTTCTATTCTGTATCACAGAACATGGGAACGTTTCCCCAGCCACGGAGCTGTTCTGCTCCTCATCCCATCGCCACCATCAGCAGCTCCAATCCTTGGCCACATTCCCTGCTGGCCTGGCCCTTCCCAGCCCTGCCTGACCTCAAGCTCCCTTCCACTGAAATCACTTTGCTCCTTTTTTTCTTTTTTTTCGTTTAGAGTTCTTAGATCTACATTTGTGTCCAGCAGCATTTTTACAGGAACACATCCGATTTTATTCCCTTTGGAGATTTTAGGTGTGATCCCTGTGTTCTGAATAACTCCTTAGCACTTGTTTTTTTTTTTCCTTCTGGGGCATCTTCTTCCTCTGGATTCTACCTGAGATGTGGCATCATTTAATCACAAAGATCTGCCCAAACCACACCAAGCAATTCCTCTTGAGGAATACCTGAATATTTATATATATTTATATATATATGTATATAATATAGTCTACAAATCAGGAAAGGTTTTGACCATGGGAATTCTAATCCCAAAACATGCTGCTCTCCTGAGAAAGTCCAGGATGAAGAAGCCAGAGGAAAAAAAAAAATCAGTGCTGCAAGGAGGTAAAAAAACCCCAAACCCCAACAGAAACCCATCTTTCAGAAGTTGGTTCAACTCATTGTTAGTACCCTGTCATTTGTTTGTATCCCAAATCCACAAAAGACATCAGAAAATGAAAAACAAAACCAAAAATGAAACCTAGCAATGTTATAAAAGAGTTTACAGCGCAATAATTTTGTACTAAATTAAAGGAGTATTTACATCTGGAAAAATGTAGATGGAAACAGAGTATCCTTATTTTTTTTTTTTTCTAGATTGATTGGATGATGATTTCTGGGTTCAGTTTATCAAAATAAAAGGAGCAGCTCTGACCCCTTTGGCTGTGAGCAGGAACAGGGGGAGCGGTTCAACTGAGGAGACCAAAAGAACTTCAACCCTTTGGTGCTGCACAAACATCCCCAGTCCTGAATTCTGTGCAGATCCGGAGCAGGAAACTCAGGCTTTTCTTGGATTTCATGGCCATGTGACCCCAAATTATCTTTTAAGAGGTAATTGGGGTTTGACCCCAGCAAGCCTGTTCACAGTTCTGCTCACTTCAGGCCATAATTTCACAATATATCAATGAGACAGCCAGGCTGATCTGAAATGAGAAGGAGCTGGGGAGAAACAAGAAAGGAAAATAAGGATATATCATAATTAGGGGGGTCTTTTCATAAGTTTAATGTTTATTTATAATTTTAGGAATTTTATTAAAGAACCTGGAAATTATTTCTGGTTCAGCTCCATTAAAATTCACTTTAAACTGCCAGAGGGCAGGGATGGATGGGATATTGGGAAGGAATTATTCCCTGTGAGGGTGGGGAAGTCCTGGAAAAGAAATCCCAGAGAGGCTGAGGCTGCCCCTGGATCCCGGGAGGGGCCCAAGGCCAGGCTGGAAGCTGGGGATGGGAGCAGCCTGGGACAGTGGGAGGGGGAACTGGATGATCTTTAAGGTCCCTTCCAGCCCAAAATCGTTCCGGGATTCTATGACAAAACTTGGTGAGAACTTTGCTCCTCGTTGCACCCTCATTGTCCCCTTGGGAGAAGCATCCCCTGTTTGCTTGGGAGGATCGCAGCAGAGCCTTTGGGATGTGCCCAGGGACCCCAGGGCTCTGCAGCTCCTCCTGCCACCCCATGGCAGAGGATCAGAGAGCACAAACCCCTTTGATGGAAGGGTCAGTCCCTGCTCCTGCTCGCTCCAGATTAACCAGGAACAAAGGCCTTTGCTCCAGGCTGCCTCTGCTATCGAGAGCAGGGCCAGATAAGGGGGGAAAAGCCACTTTTGTGGCTGTTTTATGTCAAAACTGCCTGGTTTGGCTTCTCAGGCTGCCTGGGCAATAACTCACTGCCAGCCCTTATCAGCCCTAATCAGGCTCCAATGGATCCACTGGGCAAAGGAGCAGGAACAAAGTGTACCAGGTTTTGGGATGAAAAAAGAGCCTTGTCCCTCAGAAACCCATGGAAAACAAACCCAAACTGATGGCTCAGGTTCAGCTTTTCTATTTTTCAGGTTCTGTGCTGCTTCAGTGTGTGGCTCTGGGCTCACATCAGGGGATGCTGAGCTCTGTGCACAGAGCAGGGAGACAAAACAATTCCTGCTCCAGCTGGGCACCAAGGACAAATGATCCAAATCTCAGCCCAGGAGCACAAACCCCGTGGGCTGGAGAGAGAAAAACAAGCAGGGTGGGACTGGATGGGCTAAAGCTGGAATGGGACAATGAACTGCAAGATGCAAATGGAGCAGAACTGATCCCAGGGAGAGACCCCGTGCCCGGCCGTGCATTTTGGGGCCATTTTGGTTCATCTTGGGTGCAGCCCTGGCTGGGCTCTGGTGCTGCCCAAGGTGGATCCATGGAGGAGATGCTTTGAATAAATCCCTGCTTTATTCTGGAACTCTGCCCAGCCTCTGCTCCAGCTCAGCCTTCTCAAGGCATCAGAACCAGCCCCAGAGCCAGGGGAAGATAAAAACCTCCTGGAGATGATCTCACATCTCCCCACAATGAGTTGGGCTCCAGCTGATGCTCCTGCTGGGGTCACCCAGGGTGGAGCAGGGACAGCAGGGACAGGGGGACACGGATCCATCCCTCCTGCCAGCCAAGGGAGCTGCACATTTCCCTCCCCTCTCACAATTTATCTTCCTTAAGTTAAACCACAAAAATAAAGGAACACGGGGACAAGTCCTGGCCATATTTCTCCATGGATCTTCTCACTGTGGGAACCTCCAGAGCTGGTTCCTGTTCCTACATGACTTCCTTGACCATGGATAGTGGAAGTTTTCTGCGCTCTACAGCATCAACAATGGGCTTGGGAACTCATAGAACCTTTCATTTCCTCCCTTTTATTTGGAAAGGACTTTCCTTTAAGAATCCTGCTATTTAATAGATGGGTTGTGATGTCAAACTCTTTAATAAGAGCTCTGCTTTTTCCTCTGCAGTTTTGTTTTTATTCTAAACAAGATTCTTATTTTTTTTCCTAAACAGATACAATTTTAGGGAGAAGAGAAAAAAAAAAAAAGCCAAACATGACCAGAAAAGACCTTATTTGTTATGGAAAAATTATAACAAAGATTTTCTGTGGTTTATTTTTCTCTTTGCTCTTCCTGTTGTTGGTAATAAAGGAATTTTTATTGTTCTTTGGTGGTAATCCTAGCTTTATGTTGAAAATCAGAAAGGACTTTTTTCCTTTCTTTTTATTTTTTTTAAATTTTTTTTCCTTCTCTGTTTTGGGTTTGGTTCTCTGGTTTGCAGCCTGGATGGAACTAAACCAAGCATTGAAAAATGTTGCCACACACTGTCAGGAATGGCTCAGCTCCTGAGCTGAGGATGCTGCTTCCCAAAATCCTTCCTCGCATCCAGGGACTGACAGGGGATGAGGAGCATCTGCACATATTCCAGGATAAATGGAATATTCCGACCTGGGTTTTGCAGCTGTAATTTCAGGAAAAATCCCAGAATTTGGAAAATTGAGGTCAGATTTGTCCCCACTGAGACCATGAGTGAAGCATCCACTTCTACCTGGGAGGTGCCACCCAAGGATGGTTGAAAAATCTGCAGTGAAGATTTATTTTGGAGGATTAGGCTGGATTATTTTTTTTCCCCCTCTTTTCCTTCCCTCCTGGTGGTGGAAAGTAACAAATGACTGGAATTTTTGTTTCTGCAAAAATGGAAAATTAAATTTGATTTTTAATATGAAAAGTACCAGCAGCTGAAACGTTATAATTTCAAGATTAATTTAACTGATACTCTGCCTAAGCACAGTCATGTGCTGATCATGATAACCTTTGTTTTCCTTCTCCCACAGAAGCTGTTCTGCCAATATTTATGCAAAATAAGACTAAACTTGCATCATTAAAATTAAAAAAAAAAATCCCATCCTTATTTAATAAAAATATGACACAAACCAACAGCAAAACAAAGAGAAGCAACGCAAGGAAAAGCTTCTCCCCCTTGTAAAAAATGAGGAAATTCCAGAGTGGAGAGCTGGATGTGCCTGCGCTGGCTCTGCTCCAGGCCAGGGTGTCCCCAAGAGCCCTCCCCACATGGCAGCCCGAGGTTTCCCTGCTCAGCCCTGCCTGGGGGTGATGGATCAGAGCTCTGGGAAGTTCTTTTCCACTCTCCTTTCCCCTTCCACGACAATGACCAGAGGAAAAATCGCAAATAACGTCCCTTTTACTACAGCTGAGTCCACAGCCCTCGTGGTGTCAGAACCTCAGGGCAGAGTGCCATGCTGTTCCTGTACCCAGGTCCTTTCTGCCTTAGCTTGCTCCACCAATATTTCATAGAATCATGAGATTTGCTGATTTGGAAGGGATCTATCATTGAGTCCAACCCCTGGCCCTGCACAGGGCACCCCATACCATGTGCCTGAGGGTATTGTCCAAATGCTTCTTGAACTCACACAGGCCTGGTGCTCTGAATATTTCTTTGGGGAGCCTGTTACAATGTTCAGACAATCCATTTTGTGACATCCAGCCTATACCTACCCCAACTGAGCTTTCTGCCATTTCCTTGAATCTTGTCACTGGTGACAGGACTGAAGAGATCTGGGTCAGCCCTTCCACTTCACCTGATGGGGATGTTGAAGACTACAATGAGTCTTTGACACGGTGGCTCTGGCAAGACTTGGAGAGGCATCTGACCAATAAAACATCCTTGAATATCAGGTTTGGAGGTGAATTCATTTGGAGCCATGCTCTCCTGAGCCAAGGGAACTTTGGTGCCACGAGCGTTTGCTGACATTTCAGAGTGAGAGCACCACAGCCCCAGCAGGGCTCCTGGAAGTTATCAATCTGGCAAGATTTGGAGAGGCATCTGGCCAATAAAACATCCTTAAATATCGGGTTTGGAGGTGAATTCATTGGGAGCCATGCCCTCCTGAGCCAAGGGAATTTTGTGCCATGAGCGTCTGCCACCGTTTGAGAATGTGAGCACCACAGCCCCAGCAGGGCTCCTGGAAGTTATCAATATGGCAAGACTTGGAGAGGCCTCTGACCAGTAAAACATCCTTAAATATCGGGTTTGGAGGTGAATTCATTTGGAGCCACGCTCTCCTGCCAGCCAAGGGAATTTTGTGCCGTGAGCGTTTGCCACCCTTTTAGAATGTGAGCACCACGTCCCAGCAGGGCTCCTGGAAGTTATCAATATCCACTTTGCCGCTTCTCACTCACCCTGCAAAGGAGCTGTGCAAACACAGCCTTTGTGGCGGGGGAATGGTGTGCCTTGAGCCCAAAGCACAACGCTCTGCTTCTGCTCTGCTGCTGCCCCTCTCCCAGGAGTCCTCGGAAATCACGGAGCCTTTGGTGCCCCTTGCAAGCAGCTCCAGCCCCAGGAGTGGTGAAAATAATGTTTCCAGTCAAGATTGAGAGAGTATTTTTCTTGGAGCATTCTTAACCTTTGGGATCTTTTCATGTTCTTTAGCCATTGTGTTTGCTTCTTCCTTGTTTTCTTACAGGGAAAGCCGAAAGCGACTTAAAATTAAAATCTTTTTTTAACAGCTTTCTCCTGTTCCCTTGGCAAAACAAATTTTTGAGCAGTTGGAATGATACAGAGCCGTTTACTCCCTCCTCAAATAGTTTTCCCCTTCTTCCAAGAAATCCTGCTCGTTTTGGATCTGATCTCTTGCTTGTGTAAGGAGGGGACACCTCCAGGTCTGGAGAGATCTGCAGCAGCTGAAAGATGTCATTGCGAGGGCAGGGGACAGAGTTATTTATGCCAGATTCCCTGAGTGCTGTTTGTTTGTTTTCCAGTGTTTCAGGACCCATGGGTGATTCAGGCTGGTGGGACTGGGGGCAGGACTAGAACTGATTTATGCCAGGCCAGGTTCTCTCTGTGCTATTTGTTTGTTTCCATTGTTGCCCACTGGTGATTGAGGGTGGTGGGACTGGGAGCAGGATCTGCTGGAAGAAGGAAAGATGCTGATGCCCAGTCAGGCCGAGAGGCAGCCTGGAACCACAAGTCTGTAAAATCTGGGAGGATTTGGGGTTTAGGAATCTGTTTTTTCCCATCCTGGGACAGGACACGACTGTGACACTCCCAGCAGGGCTCCGCTGTCACCTCAGCTCCCTGTGGGATCCACAGGTCACCTTCAAGTGCTGAAGCTTGTTCCAGTTCCAACTTTGAACTCGTGATCCACCTCAACCTCAGCCCCAAAGAGACCCTGTCCTCTGCACAAGCACCTGAGATGACCCAAAACCCTTGCTAATTCTCCTCAATGAGTGTGTTTTCTCCCAGGACAGACACATAAATCACACCAGCTGAAACCCAAGTGAGCCCATGACAAATTTGGTATTTTTAAAGGTTAGTTGTTGTTCTTTTTAATCAAAGAAAAGCAAGGGGATGGGGTTGGACATTTATGATGTGCAAAAGAGGTTGTAACCACAGAAAAATCTGCCTCCAAAAGCCAAATATTATTCATTTTGGTGGAATGCACTGTTAAAATAGCTCAGCCTTTAAGGAAGAGGCAGGCTTATGTAAATCAGTGAGTTTACTTTCTTTTGAGCACAGAACCTTACAAAAACCCCATCTGTGTGTGCATGGGTGTCTCCCTATGGGCTTATAAATGTCACCTGATCAGCTGTGCCCCTCAGGAGATTTTGAGAACACATTTTATGGGAGGTAAGCACAGAGGAAGGCAATGTTTTGATCCATGACACCTTCCTGGGGCCACTGAGCAGCATCAACAAATCCCAGTGCTGCACCAGGAGTCAATAATTCACTCATGCCCCTTCCTGGTCCACCACTGACTTCCTTTCAGAGGGGCAAAATCAGGCTGAAAATTCACCCCCAACCCTCTGCCAGAGCTGGGAAACACCTGCCAGGAGCACTCCATCAAAAAATATAAAATCTGTCCAAGAGGGTGATTAAAATATTGCCATGTCTTCAAATTTAAACAGAATTTCTTTAATCAACACCAAACTCTGGAAGTTTCCTGTGAAATCCAACAGGCAGGATGCTGAGGAGCTCAGTTCTTTTTGTACTGAGATTTTCAGCTTTTTAGGGATCCTTAAAGAGATTAAAGACAGGTTTGCATGGATTCACCTCTCTGAATTTCTCTCCCATTGGTTCCACCTGCGTTTTGCTCCCTGATCAGACAGGACCTTCCCTCATTTCATGGAACCCCAAAATTCCTTCTGACATTTATTCAGGTGGATGCTGCTCTTTCCTTCCCTCCTGCTGCCCATTTTCCCTCCCCAGCCCCAGGATCATCCAAATTCAATGTTCCATCCTTTCCACCAAGCTGTTCAATAAAAGGCTGAGGTTGGTGTTGCTTTACCCGGAACCAATTAGGATTTTTTTCCCCATATTTAATAGGGAAAATCACAATAGAAGATATTTAATAACTTCTATTTAATAAATGCTATTTAATAACTTCTATTTAATAAATGCTGTTGAATCACTTCTGTTTAATAACTGCTAAGGGAAGCAGCAAGGGTGTGATTGTGTCCTGGGGCTTTAATTATTGTCCATAAACCGTGCTTTTATGGCAGGGTTTAGGTTATAGGCTTTAATGATTAAAATAATTATTAATTAAATATTTAATTATTAAAAGAATTATTTTCTATTAATTATTGTCCATAAACCTTACTTTTAGGGTAGGTTTTAGGCTTTAATTATTGTCCATAAACCCTACGGTGTCTGTGACTCTCAGGGCTCTAAACCACACAGATTTTTTTTCCAAACACTGTGGGATCTTCCCTTTTTCCTTTCAGCTCTCCACACTGTTGGAAAATAGAGATTGTTCCTTAAAAAAGAGTCCTTATAGGCTTTAATAATTAAAATAATTATTAATTAAATATTTAATTATTAAAAGAATTATTTTCTATTAATTATTGTCCATAAACCTTACTTTTAGGGTAGGTTTTAGGCTTTAATTATTGTCCATAAACCCTACGGTGTCTGTGACTCTCAGGGCTCTAAACCACACAGATTTTTTTTCCAAACACTGTGGGATCTTCCCTTTTTCCTTTCAGCTCTCCACACTGTTGGAAAATAGAGATTGTTCCTTAAAAAAGAGTCCTGGAGGCCAAGCCAGGCACGGGAGGGAGGAGACAAGAAGCAAAGGTCAGCATTGATTTACCAAGTGCAGAGTGGGATGAACAGCCTGCTGCTTTCTGTGACGAGATGGCTCTGCAGAAAAGGGCAGAGAGATCAATTATAGAATCCTCCTCCTTGTCTGGGTGTGGAAATGTGGGATGCTGCTGAAAACCCATTT
>NW_005054498.1:311724-332180 GCF_000277835.1 Geospiza fortis | reverse complement strand
AACCAAGTTCTTAGGGAAATAGATAAACTTAAATTCAGATTCCTTTCTCATCTTGAATCCCACAAAACGCTTCAGGTGTCTGGGCATGCTGCTCCAAGGGGGATCTTCCTGTCATTTCCTTCACCCAAATCTGCTTTTTGTTCTCTATTTTCCAGAAAAAAGCTCATTTGCATAGAATCCTGGAATTCTTTAGGTGGGAAGGGGCTTTAAATATCACCAGATTCCAACCCCTGCCATGGCAGGGACACATTCCACTGTCCCAGGGTGCTCCAAGCCCTGTCCAGCCTGGCCTTGGACACTGCCAGGGATGTTTTGTTTTCCAGGACAGTTCCTGTGCAGATGGAGGATCCCCTATTCCATAATTAATGTCGCTTTGATGAGCTCTCCTGGATAAGGATGCCCTCAGGAATGACTTTGCTGCTGTTCCACCCTGCAGCCAGGAAACTGCGCTTGGAAAAGTCGGCAAGAGCAGATCAAACATTCTGTCAACAGGCAGATCAAACATTCCTGTTTCTATTTTTCCTCCTTTGATTTTCATCTCCTGTAGCTGGAGGGGGGAAGCCTGGAAATGTGATCATTTAGCTGAATGTGTAATTTGAAAGAGTTTAGAAATGTTTAAACTAGAGGACAAACTACTCAGGGTGATTTTTGTGTACTTCATGTTGTTCATTTTCATACTTCAGCTTCTCTTCTCCCACCACTTTCTGTTCCCATCAATTGGATTTATTTTTTTTTCTAAATCCTGCTTAATTTTTGCTGGGAGTGGATGAAAAGCTGTGGCTGCTTTTCTTGGCCTCAGGAAAAGTTCTATGTGTGCAGTAAAACTATTCCCTGCTATTATCACCCCAGGAGTCAGACACATAAAACCCCATTTTATCCATGGGATAAAGGGGAATCGGAAATGCTTCTGACTCGGGATAATTGGTGAAAAATGCTAAATCCAATAGGTGATCCTCACTGGTGGAAGTGGAGGTAGAGAGGGCCTGTGCTGATTTGTATCCCTGCAGGTTTTCACCCACAGCAAGAGGGGAAAACCATGAAATACTCAATATTTTCCATGGGGGAAGGAAGGAAGGAAGGGAGGAAGGGGGGAAAAACATTAAATACTCAATATTTTCCATGGGGGAAGGAAGGAAAGAGGGAAAGAAGAAAGAAAGAAAGAAAGAAAGAAAGAAAGAAAGAAAGAAAGAAAGAAAGAAAGAAAGAAAGAAAGAAAGAAAGAAAGAAAGAAAGAAAGAAAGAAAGAAAGAAAGAAAGAAAGGAAGGAAGGAAGGAAGAAAGAAAGAAAGAAAGAAAGAAAGAAAGAAAGAAAAGAAAGAAAGAAAAGAAAGAAAAGAAAAGAAAGAAAAGGAAAGAAGGTTAGTGTTTGAAAGATGTCAGAAAGGAAAAATTGGAGAGAAATAATCCAGCACAGGTGAGCCAGGAGGCAAAGAGAAAAGAAAAGAGAAAAGAAAAGAGAAAAGAAAAGAGAAAAGAAAAGAGAAAAGAAAAGAGAAAAGAAAAGAGAAAAGAAAAGAGAAAAGAAAAGAGAAAAGAAAAGAGAAAAGAAAAGAGAAAAGAAAAGAGAAAAGAAAAGAGAAAAGAAAAGAGAAGAAAAGAGAAGAGAAAAGAGAAGAGAAAAGAGAAGAGAAAAGAAAAGAGAAGAAAAGAAAAGAGAAGAAAAGAAAAGAAAAGAAAAGAAAAGAAAAGAAAAGAAAAGAAAAGAAAAGAAAAGAAAAGAAAAGAAAAGAAAAGAAAAGAAAAGAAAAGAAAAGAAAAGAAAAGAAAAGAAAAGAAAAGAAAAGAAAAGAAAAGAAAAGAAAAGAAAAGAAAAGAAAAGAAAAGAAAAGAAAAGAAAAGAAAAGAAAAGAAAAGAAAAGAAAAGAAAAGAAAAGAAAAGAAAAGAAAAGAAAAGAAAAGAAAAGAAAAGAAAAGAAAAGAAAAGAAAAGAAAAGAAAAGAAAAGAAAAGAAAAGAAAAGAAAAGAAAAGAAAAGAAAAGAAAAGAAAAGAAAAGAAAAGAAAAGAAAAGAAAAGAAAAGAAAAGAAAAGAAAAGAAAAGAAAAGAAAAGAAAAGAAAAGAAAAGAAAAGAAAAGAAAAGAAAAGAAAAGAAAAGAAAAGAAAAGAAAAGAAAAGAAAAGAAAAGAAAAGAAAAGAAAAGAAAAGAAAAGAAAAGAAAAGAAAAGAAAAGAAAAGAAAAGAAAAGAAAAGAAAAGAAAAGAAAAGAAAAGAAAAGAAAAGAAAAGAAAAGAAAAGAAAAGAAAAGAAAAGAAAAGAAAAGAAAAGAAAAGAAAAGAAAAGAAAAGAAAAGAAAAGAAAAGAAAAGAAAAGAAAAGAAAAGAAAAGAAAAGAAAAGAAAAGAAAAGAAAAGAAAAGAAAAGAAAAGAAAAGAAAAGAAAAGAAAAGAAAAGAAAAGAAAAGAAAAGAAAAGAAAAGAAAAGAAAAGAAAAGAAAAGAAAAGAAAAGAAAAGAAAAGAAAAGAAAAGAAAAGAAAAGAAAAGAAAAGAAAAGAAAAGAAAAGAAAAGAAAAGAAAAGAAAAGAAAAGAAAAGAAAAGAAAAGAAAAGAAAAGAAAAGAAAAGAAAAGAAAAGAAAAGAAAAGAAAAGAAAAGAAAAGAAAAGAAAAGAAAAGAAAAGAAAAGAAAAGAAAAGAAAAGAAAAGAAAAGAAAAGAAAAGAAAAGAAAAGAAAAGAAAAGAAAAGAAAAGAAAAGAAAAGAAAAGAAAAGAAAAGAAAAGAAAAGAAAAGAAAAGAAAAGAAAAGAAAAGAAAAGAAAAGAAAAGGAAAGAAGGTTAGTGTTTGAAAGATGTCAGAAAGGAAAAATTGGAGAGAAATAATCCAGCACAGGTGAGCCAGGAGGCAAATTTTATTATTAACCTCATGATTACATTGCCCTGAAGTACAAAGTCAAACAGAGTTTTCAAGGAGGTTTTCAAGATCAAAAAAATTGGTAAAAGTGACAATAATTTAGATGTTACATTTAAGATGGGCAAAATTCTCATTGAAAGGGGGCTTCTCAAGAAGTCACAGAGAAGTCCTGGAGAAAATGAGACTCATTCTGTTGCGCAGAGGTTGGCAGAAATAGAGCACTCATTAGTGACAATAAGCTATTAATTTACTTAACTGATGGGTATCCACCCCACAGGGTATTTAGGTGGCAGAATGGAGTTATCTTTCATTTTCTTGTGGGATTTCTATGACATTTACTCCATGACTGAGCCCTCATTGCTGTGTGCTCATGCTGGTGCCTTGAGAAGGCTGAGCTGGAGCAGAGGCTGGGCAGAGTTACAGAATAAAGCAGGGATTTATTCAAAGCATCTCCTCCATGGATCCACCTTGGGCAGCACAAGAGCCCAGCCAGGGCTGCACCCAAGATGAACCAAAATGGCCCCAAAATGCACGGCCGGGCACGGGGTCTCTCCCTGGGATCAGTTCTGCTCCATTTGCATCTTGCAGTTCATTGTCCCATTCCAGCTTTAGCCCATCCAGTCCCACCCTGCTTGTTTTTCTCTCTCCAGCCCACGGGGTTTGTGCTCCTGGGCTGAGATTTGGATCATTTGTCCTTGGTGCCCAGCTGGAGCAGGAATTGTTTTGTCTCCCTGCTCTGTGCACAGAGCTCAGCATCCCCTGATGTGAACCCAGAGCCACACACTGAAGTAGAATCTGAAAAATAGAAAAGGTAAAACCGAAGGCATCAATGAACACTGACCTCACCTGAAGTTATCCTGGAAGCAGAAAGTCCCAGATCCTGGAGAAGTCCCAGATTCCTGGGCTGCTCTGCAGAGAGGAACCTTCCCAAGGGATCAGTTGTGTTCCCATTTGGCTTGAGCAGCTCCTCTGCTCCAGGACATTTGCTGACAGCTCGATGCAGTTTGATGACAGGGGGAAAAGGGCTTTGATAAATATCAAACCCTGTCATTACCTCATTTTGTTGCACTCTGCATTTTTTCCAAACAAATTCCACGGAAAAGTCATGTAGGAAACCAGAACTTTCTACAAAAGAGAAGCCACAGATTGATTTTTTTTTTCTCCTTTTTTCTTAATATGGAATGCAGGGATAAAATTTCTTCATCAAGAAGTACATGGCAGTGAAAGGAACAGAAGGATAAAAAAAAAAAAAATACCCCAAACCTACCAATGTCTAAACCAATTTTTTTGGGGGAAAAAAAAAATTCTTTTTTTAAGCTCCCCTGTGCCAGAGTGCACAGTAAAGATACTTCAAATGAGGTAAATGCAATCACTGTTCACATCAGGGAGCAATTATTGATTATTTCCATTCTTTTATCTGGTCCCATTGATGATGTTCCTTCAAACAGCAGGATATATTTATTAATTATTTTGATATCAATTTACAGGTGACTTGGAAAATGGGGCAGTACAAAAAAGAAAGGAATAGAATCATGGAATTATAGAAATATAGAGTTGTGCAATGGTTTGGGTTGGAGGGACATCAAAGCCCATCCAGTGCCACCCCCTGCCATGGCAGGAACACCTTCCACTGTCCCAGGCTGCTCCAAGCCCCATCCAGCCTGGCCTTGGACACTCCCAGGGATCAAGGGGCAGCCACAGCTGCTCTGGGCACCTGTGCCAGGGCCCTGCGGCCCTCACAGGGAGGAATTTCTTCCTAATATTTAATCTAAACCCACTCTCTGTCAGCATGAAGCCATTCCCCCTTGTCCTGTCATCCCATGGTCTTGTAAATGTTCCCTCTCCATCTTTTCTGCTCTCTTCAGGCACTGCAGGGCCACAGTGAGGTCACCCCAAAACTTCTCTTTTCCAAGACGAACTGATGGCTCAGGTTTGAACTTTTCTATTTTTCAGGCTCTGTGCTGCTTTAGTGTGTGGCTCTGGGTTCACATCAGGGGATGCTGAGCTCTGTGCACAGAGCAGGGAGACAAAACAATTCCTGCTCCAGCTGGGCACCAAGGACAAATGATCCAAATCTCAGCCCAGGAGCACAAACCCCGTGGGCTGGAGAGAGAAAAACAAGCAGGGTGGGACTGGATGGGCTAAAGCTGGAATGGGACAATGAACTGCAAGATGCAAATGGAGCAGAACTGATCCCAGGGAGAGACCCCGTGCCCGGCCGTGCATTTTGGGGCCATTTTGGTTCATCTTGGGTGCAGCCCTGGCTGGGCTCTTGTGCTGCCCAAGGTGGATCCATGGAGGAGATGCTTTGAATAAATCCCTGCTTTATTCTGGAACTCTGCCCAGCCTCTGCTCCAGCTCAGCCTTCTCAAGGCATCAGAACAACCCCAATTCTCTCAGCCTTTCCTCGCAAGAGCAGAGTTCCACACCCCAAATCAACTCGGTGAGCCTTCTCTGGACTCTCTCCAACAGATCAAAGCTGATCTTTAAATTCTCCACCAAAACACCAAACCTGAAGTTTAAATCAGCACTCACAGAATCACAGAATGACAGAATTGGCTTGAAAGGGACCTTAAAACTCATCTCATTCCAACCCCTGCCATGGGCAGGGACACCTTCCATCAGCTGCTGATATCAAATCCATATCAAACCATTCTTCATCTCGAGTTGACCCCAGGCCCCAGAAGTGCCTGCAGATGAAGTTCAGAGCTTTGCACTCACTCTCAGGTTCATGCCAGTTGACTTTGTGGCGGCGCTCGAGGGTGACTCAGCCGCCCTCACATATCAGAGTCAGTTTTTTGGTAGATGTGTTCTGGTCCCTCCCCTGATGAACTGTTCACCCCCAGCCCCAGCCAAGCACAACAACGTTGAGTTTGATGGAAACACACACAAATCCCAGCCCCAGAGCAGCACTGCTGCGGAGGGTAACAAATACAGCCCCCTTGGTAAGAAAATGAAGGCTTTGTCATTTCTTGGTCTAGGGTTGCACAGGATCTGCATCCAGTTGGAAACTGTTCCGTGGAAATTGTTAGAAAATACCAACTTTCCATGTGTCAATTTCCTGAGAGAAGTGTGGCTGAAATGTGTCTGAAGTTCAAGAGAACAAACACAAGTAGCAAAATAAAGGCGCCCACTCAAAAACCAGCCAAATGCAGGGCAGCCAAAAATGCCACATTTAGATTTTTTCCATGATCTACCTGATTCCCATCAGGGTACTGGGCACTCACTGTGCTCAGGATCTTTGGAGATCACTCATGGTGGATAATTCCTCCTTGGCTTGGTCCTTTCCACACAGATCTCATGGAATAAAAAACGTCACTAAATTCTCTTTGTCATAGAGGAGCAGCAAAGGTTCCAGAGCCCTGGAATGTTCACTTGGAATGTTCACTTGGAATGCCATGGCTCTGCCATCCTGGTGGCTCCTGTGTCCTTCTGAAATCAAACAGCCTGGTTTATTGAAAAGTGATTTATTAATCATCACTTATGGGCTGCCCAATTCTTCCAATTGCTTTGAATTTACAGTTCCTTCTTCTTTTTCCTCATCTTTATTTCAAACTGATTTTGTTGGCATTTGCTGAGCCTGGAGTTCTGCACCAAGGTGTCCACAAGACACCTGGAGCAGTAACACTCCACCTCTGCAGTTAAAATCAGGGGTTCAGATGTTGCTTCAACCCTCCCAGAAAATGGCAAATCCTTGGAAACAGATATGTGCAGAAAGGCAACCTGGACAGTTTCATTGACATGAATTACAGGAATTTTTGATATGGTGTCAGAAATAAAACAGCTTTCACTGTTTTAATTCTTTATTGGGCTTAGGAGTCACCCCAGGAATGGCAACAAGGAAAATCCCACTCCCCAGTGGAATGGAAATCCATGGCTGTGAGCAGGGGTGTCCCCCACAAAAATCAGAGTTTGTGGGGCTGTGATCAAAGCTCTGCAGGCGCCACACAGCTCCAGGCTCCCTGTCCTCACAGAGCTGGGATTGGCCCCAGAGGGGACAAGGACAGTGTGGGGACTGCCCCAGCTGTCATCAAACACGGGAATCACATGGAGAAATCATCTCTGCTCCAATCATGGATCCTTTTGGCACAGGACCTCCAGCAGCTTTGCCATGTCCATGTAACAGGCAGAAGAGCTGGAGCATGTTTCATTCACTATTTAAAGGAAAAAGGACTTTTGTCTAGAGCTGCTTTTGTCTAAACAACTTCTGGTGAGCACTCAGGTTTTTAACTTTTCCCTTGTTGATGTAAAAACAAGTGTCTGCCTCCCTGAAAAATTGGGAATTTTTACTGCAGACTTTGGGCAAAAAGCAAAACTATTTTGGCTCCAAACCAAAAAACTTTAAGCTTAAAATGGCAAACCTCTCATTTTCAGCCAAACAATGAAAACGTTGGTTTTGGCTGGACATTTTTGGTTTTCCAACTGAAGTGATCTTTTTCTCGGTCAAAAATTTTCCATGAGGTGAGGAATAAACATTACGGGTAAAAAAGCCTCGTGGAGCTGGAAGGGAGGAGGGAAGAGAGGGAGATAAGGAATAAAAACAGTTTATCACAACCATCATGAGGCTCCTGTTACCAAGGTCTGTGACAAGGCACGGCACCAATCTGGTAAAGAATCCCTGAAACCTATAGCCTGGGCTATTTATAGCAGGATTCACGGTCACTGGATGTTCTCTAAACAAATTTATAGAAGTGTTTTTCTCCTGGTCGTTTCCTTTTTTAGAATATTATCACCAGGAGCAGCACTCCAGGCCTCTCCTACCTGGACGGAGTTTTCCCTGCTGTCCTGATGATCTCACGGGCAATAAAAAGCCCCAGGAGCTCGTGGGTGACTTTATTAATTCACAAAAATTCCAAGCCCTGTGCAGGCATCTGGCAGGCAGAGAAGATGCCCTGCTGCCTCTTTCCCAGCAGCCTGGAGGGAGAAGGGAATGGGTTTGGAGGTGGGGAAGCTGTGACCGTGTTCACAGGGGTCTCAGGTTGAGGGAAGAGACGAGGATCTGACTCCATGTTTAGAAGGCTTGATTTATTATTTTATGATATGTATTATATTAAAACTATACTAAAAGAATAGAAGAAAGGATTTCAGCAGAAGGCTAGCTAAGAATAGAAAAAGAAGGAATGATAACAAAGGTTTGTGGCTCCGACTGTCTGTCTGAGCCAGCTGGGCTGCGATTGGCCATTAATTAGAAACAACCAACATGAGCCAATCACAGATGCACCTGTTGCATTCCACAGCAGCAGATAACCATTGTTTACATTTTGTTCCTGAGGCTTCTCAGCTTCTCAGGAGGAAAAATCCTAAGGAAAGGGTTTTTCATAAAAGGTGTCTGTGACAGGAAAGCCATTCCAGAGCAGGGCATGAGCAGGATGTCCCCCAGGACTCCCCAGCTCCAGGTGGGCTCCCTGGTGTGGATATTCCTGCAGCTGAAATCCCACCCACGGCTCTTGTTGTGACCTGATGTGTCTGAGGACGGGCTGGAATCAGGAATCTCTGCAAATGGAAGAAGTGGGAGAAGGTGGGAAGACACGGAGGTTAGCACAGGGAGGAAGGGGGAGCTGAAGCCAAGGGGGGCTTGCAGTGAAGCTCTTACTGCTGCTTTACTGAGGTGCTTTTTGATTTTCTGGCTAATATTTGGCTCTAAAGGGCCAAGGAGGCAGCTGGGCAGTGGTAGGGGAAGCGTTGTCCCACGTCACCAGTGCATGTCCTGGTGTTTCCCTCCTCTCCTCCCACATCTCCAGGAAATGCTCCACCATTCCTAGAAGTGCTGCTGCTTCCACCCCACGAGGAGTCCTGGCTACCTGGGAGGACAAAGATGGACTCAGCTGTCAGGAACTGATCCTTTCCCCTCCCCGTTTTCGTGCAGAATCCACGGGCAGAGACAATTTTTTAATCACTGTTCTAATGTTTCCCAACATAAAGCGGCTTTGGGGACGTGACGCAAACCAGCGCTTTAAAGCCATAGATATTTCTAGTTAATCTAAAAGATTAAGCACCTCACAGCCCCTGGAAAGTGCTCCTTGCAACTACAGTATTATGGCCTTGGATAAATCTGGTTTTATAATCCTGCTTAGTCTACACTGATCTGGATAAAAAGAGCCCCGCCATGGAGAACGAGGCTCAGAAAAGCAGTATTTAGGCAAGGGGAGGGAAAACAGGAGCATGTATTTTCTGCAGGGACAGGAAGGTGGCCCAGGCTGTCAAATCGTGTTAGGGACACACCATAATCCCCAGTCACCCTTCCCAATGACACTCCCCAGAGTCACCTTCCTATAAAGACCCTGCAGAGAGAAAGGAGGGATGAGATGGGGGAGGAAGGCTGAGGGTGAGGAGCAAGGAGGTGCTGGAGGCGCTCACAGACCTCCCCAGGGACCCTCAGGTGTCCCTGGACCCCACACGGGTCTGGAATGCCCATGAGGGCTGCTGAGCTCAAGGGCAGCCAAGGCAGCAGTTCGGAGAGGAAAATAGCTGGTGCTTATCTCCCTGCTCACCTTGGGGAAGGAGGACAGCAGAGGTGAGCAAACACACAAACCAGAGGATTACCAGGAATCCCAGTTTGCCTTCCAGCACTGAAATCTTTCCTTCCAGCAGAAGTTCATGTGAGCAGCTCTCTGAGGAAAGGCTGAAGTGCTGTCTGCATTCTCCACCAAGAACTTCCCCGTCCTGCAACATTTTCATTTGATTTCAGCGAGGTTTTTTATATTCAGCTCAAGTTTAAAAGTGCATGAGCTCATTCATTACATCACCAGTTTATCTACGGGGTTATTAAACTGCTGATCAAATGACAAGAGCTGGAAACATTTGTCACAACCAAGGATCTCAGGAAATACTTTTTTAGCACTTACACAGCCTGTATGAATAGCTGTGAATAGTGTGAAATAAATTAGTATTAAATGTATCTCTAAATCCAGTGTTTCCTGTATTTCTAAAGGAAAATGACTCTTGCCTGGATTTCTGATGTGCAGTTAAAACATAAATTACTGAATTAATACCCAAATTGCTGGGCAGAATTCCCTTGCCTGTGTTTTGCAGCTCATCAGATCCGTGGGTCACAATGGCTTTATATTCTGAAAAAGCTGTGAACAAACGAGCTGGGCACTGCATCTGCATCTGCAAACAAACATTTCACAGCCATCCCACAGAGAAAAATCAGTTTGGATCGCAGATCCTCCTCCTCCATTGCCTTTGTGTCTTTCGCATCCACGCAGGATTTTTGGCAGTGAACTCAGAGCCTGGAAGTGTTGAATGCACCAAACTTAGCTCCTACTCACCCAAAGTGATAATATTAAAATAATAAGCCAGCCACAAACTTCGTGGCAGCAAAATGCAGCGAGAAGAAAAGGCAGCTTTCAGAAAACAAAGCAACCCGTGAAATTCATTACTATGAGGCACAAATTACTACTGCTATTATTATCATCCAGTGCCTTTAAGCTGCTGGGATGAATAAGGACTCTTCTGCCTCGTAGAAATAAAAGGATAAGAGATCATTGTCATCACAGATTTAGTGGATTAAGAAAATGATATGTGCATAATGAGTCTCTGGAAATAGAATATTGGCATGATTTTTTTTTAAGCTTGCTGGAACTCCTCGTGTCACACATGGCTTGAGCTGACCACTGATTACTTTAGACTTGAAAAAAAAAATCTCACTTATGTAACTGAAATCTCCCTTCCATGGCTGTTTTTAAAGATCTGGTGGGGTTTGCCTGGAGGAACAGGAATTGTTCTGAAGGAGCAGAATTCCCTGGTGCCACAGGGGGATCTGCACTGGGCACTCCAGGAGCTGAGAGGAGAGCAGAGCTTTCCACACTGGGATGAGATTTCTGCTGGAAAGGAGCACTGGAGCAGCTCCCAGCTTCTCTGGGAGCCCTTTCTCTCATGAACAAGCATCAGTTACAAGTATAAGGTCGCCCTGTTGTTCTGACAGAGATGAGATTTAAATAAACAAACCACTATTTTTACCAGCGGAGATTTTGGCTCCCTCTCCCCAAAGGAAGAGGCCATTTTTTCCATTTGTGCCTGGCACAAAACCCCAAACCCTTAAAGGCCAGTAGACACTGAACCAAACAAAAGCAGAAGAACTGATTCCATCCACAGTGAACATCCTGAGGTCCATGTTCCTGCAAGGCCTTTGCACCCCTGATGCCAAAAATTGAACACAGGTGAGTGTCCCCTTTGTTTTACTCCTCTGCTGAGATGCTCCTGGCATGGAAAGGCCCCATTTCCATGGCAACAACTTGTGGAAATCAGCAGAGGATGGTGCTTTTGGCTGACAGCAGATTGTTCCATGAGTCCTCATTACCTGAGTATCTTTTTGGCTCACAAAACCTCCAGTGGGACCCTGGTAAGGAAGAAAAGACTCAATTCTGAACACACCTGTCATTACTTGGTCCTCATGGGAAACCTGGAGGAAAGTTCTGCTCTGAAACCACCAAAGATGATTTTAAGGTGCAGAAAACTTTGGGATGCAGCTTCTCCTTTATTCTCATTAAAAAGTTTGTAGCAGCTCTGTAACAAAAAATGCCAGCCCAGCACTGATGATGTCTCTCCTTTCTGCGCTGGGATCCTGGTAAGGAAGGAAAGACTCAATTCTGAACATGCCTGTCATTACCCAGCAACTTGGTCCCCATGATGGGAAACCTGGAGGAAAGTTCAGCTCTGAAACCATCACAGAAGATGATTTTCAGGTTGCAGAAAATTTTGGGATGCAGCTTCTCCTTTATTCTCTTCATTAAAATGTTTGTGGCAGTTCTGTAATGAAAAATGACAGCCCAGCACTGAGGATGCCCTGGGACCCTGATAAGGAAGGAAAACTCAGTTCTGAACACACCTGTCATGAACCAGCAGCTTGGTCCTCATGATGGGAAACCTGGAGCAAATTTCTGCTCTGAAACCACCAGTCAGGTTGCAGAAAACTTTGTGATGCAGCTTCTCCTTTATTCTCTTCATTAAAAAGTTTGTGGCAGTTCTGTAACGAAAAATGCCAACCCAGCACTGAGGATGTCTCTCCTTTCTGCCCTGGGACCCTGGTAAGGAAGGAAAGACTCAATTCTGAACACGCCTGTCCTTAACCAGCAACTTGGTCCCCATGATGGGAAACCTGGAGCAGATTTCTGCTCTGAAACCATCAGAGAAGATGAGTTTCAGGTTGCAGAAATCTTTGGGATGCAGCTTCTCTTTTAGTCACATTAAAAAGTTTGTGGCAGCTCTGTAACGAAAAATGCCAACCCAGCACTGAGGATGTCTCTCCTTTCTGCCCTGGGACCCATTTTTTCCCATTTCCTTGGAGGAAAGTGGGGTCCGTGTTCCTGTTAAAGGAGTGGGAAGCAGCTGAGGCCGAGGTTACACAAGCAAGGACAGTTTCTGGAGTCCCAAGAACGTTCTCCCAGTAACGAATCCTGCTCTAATGCAGAAGATCTGCCCTGCCTGGGAAACAATGCGAGGTTGAACGAGGACAGAGCAGAGAATGACATGTCATAAAAGCCTCCTGAGTGCCAGCACAGCGCTTCCCTTCAGATGGGTGCTCTTGAGGAGCTCATTGGAGGCCCTTGGAGCATTTGGTAGACAGCTGTTCTGCTCAGAGAGCCACGGAGAGAGTGTTCAAGTCAAAACCACAAAAATGAGCTGATGATGCCATTTGGAAGCCATGCCCACAGAGCTCACCTCCTCTGACTATGCTGCTGGTTTTTAGGAACAGGGCTCAGCTTTTCACCCTCTCCCTTCCCTGCTGCTTTCCCTTTTGTGCCTCTCCAAGGAGCCTGCAGATGCCAGGCTGGCTGGGGAGGGAGCTGGAAGCAGCTCCAGCCATCCTGGGTGGTGCTGGTGCCCTTTGGGGCTGCCTAAAAACAGAGCCCAGACAAAATTAAGGCTTCTCCACTTGTTTCCAGCTTCAGTGCTCCTAAATGAAGAATTAAACCAAAATTATCTTAACCTACAGATTGGAGTTTGTGCAGGTGTTTCTGCCTCCAGGAACTGATGCCAAACCTTCCCAATCTTGCCCCAAATTCTGGGCATGGTGTTAGCCACACCCTGTGCAGCTCTAGACATCAAATTTTAGGACCCTGAGTGTTTCTGGCTCGATTTCTCCTCCCAAAATGGATAATTTGGTGTACCAGAGTAAAAAGGAATAAAAAGTGTTTATAATTATTGAAGGGCCTTCAGGCGCATTTAGGGCAGACAAAGCCCACCCAAAATGGACAATGGGTCATGGATTTTAACACTTTTATAAGTTTGGTCCATTTGCTGGGACAAGCAGCAGGGCTGGTGGCTTTCTGCATGGCATGGGACAATGCTGTGACCCTGGGGACAGAGCAGAGCCAGCAAAGCTCACCCCAAAGGGCCCTGCCTTGCCTTCCTGGCCTGCACAGCACCCAGCCCTGCTGCCAGCCTCCCACAGAAGGGTTTGATAAAAGATTTGGTATAAGGCATTTTTTCAAGGCTCCATTGATGCCTTTTTGGGACTATCTGAAAACAGAGGCCAGACAAAATTAAGGGAATAAAAAGCAGCTTTATTTACTGAAGGGCCTTCAGGTACATTTAGGGCAGACAAAGCCCACCCAAAATGGACAAGGAGTCACAGGTTTTGACACTTTTATAAGTTTGGTCCATTTGCATATTGGGGGATATTAATCTTCCAATTACAGCTCCAGCTAATGAAGTCATTTACCCCAGGTTTGCCGCCCCCAACTCACTTTTGTTTCCATCTCAGGGCCTGAGGCACTGAGGTGTCCTTGATTGCCAGGCCTGCAGAGGAATTGTTGTGTCTGCCCAAAATGGGAAAGCAGCAGCTCCCACTGTACATGGAGTTTAGAGTTACACACTGAAGAACTGCAGGGTTACAAATAGATGAAAAATATCACAGCTAAAATCCTGAGGCATCAGTGGAAGTGGTGGGACAGGGGCAGGCAAAGTTCTCATCGTGTTATCGTGGAGAATCTGCACCAGCAGCAGAGAGCAGCACGTGGAGTACACGGAATATTTTCTTGGAGGGTCAGTGCCAGGCACTCAGACTTGTCCAGGAGCAGGGATCAGAGTCACAGAAGGTTTTCCCAAGGTCACTTGTGGTTAATTGTGAACCTGTTTACTGTTAAGTGTTTACTGAGCTTCTCCAGATAGGGGAGGCAAATTTACCTGAACTGCCACATGCAGAGATATTCATTAAACAAAATACCCAGGATATTCATTAAACTAAAGATCCAGTACATTAATTAAACCAAAGATCCAGTATATTCATTCAACTAAAGATCCAGGATATTTATGAAACTAAAGATCCACTATATTCATTCAACTAAAGATCTAGGATATTTATTAAACCAAAGATCCAGGATATTTATTAAATCAAAGATCCAGTATATTCATTCAACTAAAGATCCAGGATATTTATTAAACTAAAATTCCAGGATATTCATTAAACTAAAGATCCAGCCTAGTGGAAGGCATGGAAGGAAAGGGTGTTTTAATCAAAGTGAACACATGAGGAAAGAATGCAACCATGAATCTCCTTGGGATCAATCCTCAAATTAAACTGATTTTAAAATTTTCATCAGTGATGCTGAACTTCTTGAAAAGTCAGGGTTGAAGCGCAGATGCTGATGGAGGGAAATACCAAAGGGGAAGAACCCAGCAGTCCCAAGGGACTGAGTAATGGCAGGGAGATGGAAATTTAATAACACACAATGTCTGAGCAGAAATGGCAATAGAAGAATTTTAGCTACACCATCAGAATATAACAGATAGAAAAAAAAGGAAAAAGAGGAAGATGTGGTTATGAACAGAGGAAAAAGATTAATCCAGCTCTAGACTCCATGAGAGGAAATATCCCCAGACAGGAAATTATTACTGTTGTATTGCTACAAGTTACTCTTTCTAACTGAGACGGTGACTTTTTCCTTTCAAATACAATAATTAACATGATATCCTGCATAACTCTTTTTGCTCAGTGGAATGGAGCATCAAACATGAACCTGGCACTGAAAGGTGGATGCACCAGCAGTTCTTTAACCACTGATCCTTTGAAATCCTTCTTTGCCAAGTCTCAGAACTCACTGAGACTTCCAAAGAAGAAATTCTGTTATCCCCTTCCCTCCTTTTTTTTTTTTTTTTTTCTTCCTTTTCCCCTGCTATTTCTTGACTCCCTTATTCCAGGGATGTTTAGCATGTGCCTGCTGGTTTCTCTGCTCCCCACTTCCTTTTCACATCATTCTTAATGGGCCTTTAAGGACATCTCCGTGTTCCTGTGGTGTTATTTATGGCTCTGACATCACCCCTCAAGGTGAACAGCCCTTTGCAAGCAGGGCTTGGACTCTTTTACAGCAAATCTGCCCGCTGCTTTCTATAAAAACAGGAAAGCAGCTGCAGCTTTTATAGGTGAGAACGAAGGTTTCTCCCTCTTCTTTACGTCCACTTTGTCACGGGGAAGTTCAGAATGAGTTTTTGGGGGGAGAAACACAAAGGCTGAGTGTGGTCTGACAGAGCTGAGTTTTATCTGTCAGCCTCCAGCTGACGTGAAATGAAACACAGAAAAGCCTTTCCAGATGTTTTTATTGTCACTCATGGATTACATGGGTGCAGGGTGGGCAGAAAATGGGAAAAAAAAAAAAAAAAGTGGCCTTGGCTCACAGGATCAGGTTTTTCTCAGTGAAAACTTTTTAAAATTGTGTGTGCACTATGTCTTTGCTGAGTGAAAATAAATCTATGAAAAAATACAGTGAAATAAAGAAATAAGCAAGTGGCTGCTAAGGTTGGAAGTCCTGGCAGACCTGCTGTCATTAATATTGATGCTAATTTGCCTAATGAGCTTTAAATCACATTCAACCTGGCCAAAATGTAGGGGCCAATAGTTCAAATACAACCAGGTACCAACAGGTTCTAATTTTGGAAGGTGTTCAGGTTCCTTTGAGATTTCTGGAGTGTGGGTGCAATGGGAGAAAAAGGATGAGGAACTTTGGTTTTTATTCTAAAATTCTGGGCAATTTGGGCATGAATCTGTAAATGACACCCTTAGATCAGGTACAGGCAGCTGCTGAGAGGGTGAAACTGAGATTGAATGGCAGGAAAAAATCCACATGTGAGTATCTGGAGAGATGAACTGGAGCAAGAAGAATGAATATAAAACTTAATTAAAAATGTCAATAAATCACAGGCATTGGGAGCTCTTTCATTACAGGGGCAGAGCAGGTTTATTAGGTCTCCACTTGTCACTCCAAGAGCTCATTTGCTAAAGAGAACTTGCAGGAGAACCATGCAAACAGTGGTTTCTAGAACCAGCAGCTAATTAGAAACAAAATTAAGTTTAATTACTCCGAGGTGGAGGTTTTTTTTTTCCCCCTCATTTTTAATTGCGGTCTTAAAAGAAGTTGTTTCTATTATTCACACTTTTAACTGGTGTGAACAAAGTGATATCATGGAGTACAAAACACACCTTTGCCTCCAGCCCTTTGTGCACTTAACCCGACGAAGCTCTTGGAACAGCTGGAAGATCTGAGTGGCTGGGTGGGTCAGATGGAAAATTCCCTGTGTTGTCACCTCTAGGATATGTCTTTGTGTTGGAAAATAATGAAAATTCATTAAAGCCTTTTGCTCATCCATGGGAGGCCCCCAGGTGCTGAGCCATTCAGGGAGGTTTGTGTTCCAAACCTCTACATGGAACAACAGGGAGTAAATCCAGTGTAAAACCAAAAATCAGCTCTGTTCTGATGGAAAATATCCACTTGTTTCCAGCTTCAGTGCTCCTAAATGAAGAATTAAACCAAAGTTATCTTTACCTACAGGTTGCAGTTTGTGCAGGTGTTTCTGCCTCCATGAATTGATGCCAAACCTCCCAAATCTTGCCCCAAATTCTGGGTACAGTGTTAGCCAC
Source organism: Geospiza fortis (assembly GCF_000277835.1). Taxonomy (NCBI): domain Eukaryota; kingdom Metazoa; phylum Chordata; class Aves; order Passeriformes; family Thraupidae; genus Geospiza; species Geospiza fortis. Next base: position 315,478 of record NW_005054498.1, on the reverse strand, counting down.
ACTATGTGCACCTCTGGACATCAAATTTTCGGCCCTTCAGTGTTTCCGGCTCGATTTTTGCTCCCAAAATGGGTAATTTGGTGTGCCAGAGCAGGGCTGAGCTGCTGCAGGCTCCAGCAGCAAGGAGAGGATTTATTTGACTGAATGAGTGGTCAAACATTACTCCTGGAGTTCCAGGCTGTTTCTCTACAGCCTCAGCTCAAATAAAGTATTCTCTTGTGGGTCTGTGCCTTTCAGCACAGAAAGTTTAAAATTCTGAGCATCCAGGGCTCCAACACCCAGCAGCTTTTCCCCCACCAGCTAACGGGGACGTGTGAGTGCAGATCTCTTTAAATAAAGACAACTCATGGAAAATGTTCCTGGGGCACTGCTGGCCCTCCTGACCAGGGATCTTGCTGATGTGTGCAGCCCGCTCCTGCCACCACAGCTTCCTCAGAACTTTAGAATTTGCTCTCTCCTTTTTTTTTTTTAAATTTTTTTTTTCCACTGTCAACCAGCCAAATATTTCAAACATTTTCCTCTAACAAATGTGTCCTTGTGGGGAAAAGTCCATTAGTAACAGAGTAGTTGCATCTTGTCAGGACCAGACTTTAATGGCTGTTTGAATTTTAACTACTATTTGCTAACTGTTTCTGTCCGAGCCAACTAAGACCATCATAAAAGCCATTAAATCCCAAGTAAATGGCCCCAGTGTAGCTGCAGGGTACAACACTGAGTCTGATCTGAATTTATCCGCTGCAAAGCAAAGCCTGTGACCCTCACAGCCTTTTGGGAGCTGGAAACTTTTCTGTTTTCCAGAAAGGATTGCCTAGAAGAATAAAAGTACTCTTCTTTGCCCCAGGGAAGGCCCAGCAGGTAACATGACACACTGTAATCCATTTTCCTATTTGCAGCATGAATGAAGACACTGTCAAATGTCTGGCACCAAATTCCTAAAATATATGGGACAATGCAAGCCAGTGTTTGGATGAGTGGAAAAGTTCCCTGTGCAGAGGGACAGAAAGTACAGAGCTGAACATGGTGAGCAGGGCAGATTTTTTGGATCCTTTTGTCCAGTTTGGCATTTTTTGGATCCTTTTAGTCCAATTGCTGCTCCCTGAGCACCTCGTGGCATCATCCTGGAAATTGGTGCCCAGTGGAGCAGTAGGAATGGGCAGGGAAGGGACAGGAATGGAGGTGGGCACCCACGGCCGGTTGGAAAATTCACCTGCAAGAGCCCTGCCAAACATTTCCATGGATGAAAGGAGGTGGATATTGCTCCTCACCTCCCCAGAAATGAGAGCACAAACCCTCCTCTCCCTGAGGCTGGGGTAACAGGGGGAATGTGCTGTCCATCTCCCGAGCCAGGGGAAATAAAACCCAACCCCAGAGAGATTTATCCTCCACATTCTTGTTTCCTGCAAAGGCGTGGGGACAAAAATTAAATCCGTCAGCATTTGCACTTACTCAACAAACCTAAGCCTTTGAAGGTGGTTAGAAGTAATAAATCAAAATTGGTAAAAGTTAAAAGGAGAAAAATTCAAGGCATGGCTCTTAACTGAAAGAAGTTTTATCTTTAAATAGGTGTGAGGTAACAAATGAAGTAACCAGTCAGTGCAGGAAAGGAGAAAGGTAGAACAAAGGTTAAAACAACTCAGATTTCCTGGTTGTTTACTTGGGCCCAATCAAAGTCTATTGAAGGAAAGAGAAAGCCTCAGTGGGCTTTGGAATGGGCTGCTAAGACATTTGCACATCCTAAATGATCTCTGGATGTAACCAGTGCCTGGAGTGGAGAGGGGAGAATTCAAAACAAGCTGCAGTGGGAGCAGAACAGAGAGCTCACCAAGCCATTTTCCATGCACAGCCCTCGGCGCCCAAAAACAGCAACAGAAAAAAGGCCAGCCCCAAACAAAGCCCAGCCCTCAGCAGTGATCTTCAAAACAATGCTTGGCGAGGAAGGAGAGCTCTGCTCCACATTCCAAGCGCCACAGCTGCAGCCACCAACCCAAAAATGTTCCCTGAGTGGGGGGACTGGGGGAAATGGATTCCCTGGGGAACAGGGGGACCTTGGCAAAGGTGAGGCACAGGAATGTTTCACCTCTGGGGAGCAGTGAGGGCTGCTGGGGGTGGATTCCACACCGGGAGCTGTCCTCTGTTGGGGCAGCGTTGGATTTGCAGGGACTCTCGTGGCAGAAAGGAATGATGCATCTGACTCCATGTTCTCAGAAGGCTAATTTATTATTTTATGATATTATATTTTATTATTATATAATAATAAATTAGCCTTCTGAGAGCCCTAACCCTAACCCTATACTAAACTATACTAAAGAATACAGAAAGGATACAGACAGAAGGCTAAAAAGATAATAATGAAAACTCATGACTCTCTCCAGAATCCTGACACAGCTTGGCCCTGATTGGCCAAAGAGTGAAAACACCTCACAGCAGAATCCAATGAAACAATCACCTGTGGGTAAACAATCTCCAAACACATTCCAAAGCAGCAAAACGCAGGAGAAGCAAATGAGATAAGAATTGTTTTCCTGGTGCCACCTCTGGAGCTTCTCCAACATCTCCACGTCCTTCCTGTGCTGGGCACACCCAGGGGAGCCACTCAGAGCTCCGTCCTCTGCACCAGCCTGTCCAGAATTCCTCCCTTTCACCAACCCCAGCACTGGGAACCCCCCACTCCACCTGACACCAGGACCTGAGCTGGGTGTGAGAGCCCAGCCCACCCCTGTGAGTGAATTTCCTGTGGTTGGAGTCCCTGAGGCCCAGGAACGCTCTCAGAGCAGCAAATCCCATCTGCCCAGTGGTGGTTTCACAGAATGATCCTGCAGTGCCTCACTTACAAGGCTAATTTGTTTCTAAATATGTTCTTTAAAAAAAAAAATAATTTATTAGAATCAGCTCAAGGGTTTGCCTGGTCTCATTGCTGTTTAATGGGGATTTAGTTTGAAGTGAAAATGTGTTTTCCATTTGTCTGAGAAAGACACAACAGGGAGCAGAGCCCTGGAGATTATTGAGAGCTTTGGGTGGTTCTGGGAGGCCAAAGGCCAAGTGGCTGCAGCTTTCAGTGCAATAATCCCCTGGAAAAGCAGGCCTGGGGTGTCTCCTGGTGCAATTATGGGATGGAAATGGCTGAGCTGGGGATTATTGGCTGGGTGTCCCTAACGCAGGAGCAGCAGGGAATGCCCTGCACTCCCCTCCTGCTCCCCTGGGCTGCAGTGCCCCTCACTCCCCACACCATGGATTCGGTGATTCCCTCGCTCCTGATAATGAGTTCATTATTTCACCCACCCCAGGGTATTTAAAGAGCTCATCAGTGTCACACAGAATTCCTCTTTCCTCTCAGGGAAGTCACCCTGCACAGGGTTTGTCTGCTCAGCCCTGTCTGTGAAGTGTGGGAGATTGAAATCTTGGCATTAATTAAATGATTTGCCAACAGAGGAGCTCTCTGCCTGTTTATCTCTATTTATTCACTTCTCTGTGGTTGCTAAACCTTTTCCCTGCTCTCTGCAGGGCTGAGGCACAGGAAGGATGCTGAGCAGCCCAGCGGTTCTGCCTGCAAACATTTCTAAAATCACACACACACCGTGCAAGACAAATATGAATTTTTCTGGAGAACCTTCCCACCTCAGCACCCTGAAATAAAGGGTTGGGATCTGCTGGGCCTGCAGCATCCCTCAGTGATCCTCAATAATCCCTTGGAGGTTTGCAGTTGGAGCCCCAGCCTGCTTTATCCACAGAATGAGGGACACAATAAAATGATTCC
>NW_005054498.1:308400-311714 GCF_000277835.1 Geospiza fortis | reverse complement strand
TCCTGCTGTTTCTTTCCTTGATCCCAGCTCTCTGCTGGCTGCATTTCTTGGGACAGGTCTGAATGCTGTTGGTGACCTTGAGAAAACACTTCTTCATTATGAAAAGCAGGTCAGAAATCCCCCTGGGCACAGTGAAATGCCTCACCTGCAATTCCTCAAATAGTTTCCACTGCTGTTAATCCCTTTGGGTGTACGAGGTCCTGCACATGGCTGCTCACTAAATAGATATCATCTGGAGGCAGCTGGATACAACATTTTGGCACTAAGCAGCCTGGATATAGAACACCTAGAAGTATTATTTGTGGGTTTATCAACACCCTGAGTGATTTTCTGGGATGGCTCCTCTGGAGGAGCAAACCCAGCTTTGAGCAGGACAAGGAATTTCCACAGAATTCACAGAATTCACAGAGTCACAGAAACACAGAATTCAGAGAAACACAGATTCACAGAATCACAGAATCCACTGAATCACAGAATTCACAGAATTCATAGAGTTCACAGAATCACAGAATTCAAAGAAACACAGATTCACAGAATCACAGAATTCAGAGAATCACAGAATGCACAGAATCCAGAGTCACAGAGTCACAGAATTCACAGAAATTACAGAATCCCAGAATTCACAAAATCACAGAATCCACTGAATCACAGAATTCACAGAATTCATAGAGTTCACAGAATCACAGAATTCAGAGAATCACGGAATGCACAGAATTCACAGAAACATGGAATTCACAGAATCACAAAATCCAGAGAATTCACAGAATTCACAGAATCACAGAATTCATAAAATCACAGAATTCACAGAATCCACAGAATCACAGAAACGTGTAATTCACAGAATCACAGAATTCACAGAATTCATATAATCACAGAATCTACAGAGTCACAGACTCAAAGAATTTACAGAATTCACAGAATTCATAGAATCGCAGAGTCACAGACTTCACAGAATCACAGAATTCACATAATCACAGAATTCACAGAATCACAGAATCACAGAATTCACAGAATCACAGAATTACAGAATTCACAGAATCACAGGATTCACAGAATCCCCAGGTTGTCAGAGACCTCCCAGACCATGGAGTCCAGCCCAGCCCCAGCCCCTCACCCAAACCCTGGCCCCCAGTGCCACATCCAGGCTTTGTTAAACACACCCAGGGATGGGGACTCCACCACCTCCCCGGGCAGAACATTCCAGAACTTTATCACCCTTTGTGTAAAACACTTTTCCCTGCTATCCAGCCTGTATTTCCCTTGGTGCAGCTCGAGGCTGTGTGCTCTGGTTGTGTCAGTGCTGCTGCAGAAAGAGCCCAGCCCCAGGTGAGCACAGGCACCTTTCAGGGAGTTATGGACAGTGATGAGGTCAACTTTCCCAAATTTCACCACTGATGGTAGAGATCAGGTTTTGGCTCAGCCCCTTGTGGAGACAAACGCTGAATTCCCATCAAGAACTGTATTTTGGGGAAGTTGCAGAGGTTTTGGGATCTGTGGTTTTTGGCCTAGCTCAGTCTTTAATCCACAAGGACATCCCTGGGCAGGAACCCTCAAAGCTCAGGGAAATGTGCTCAGGATGGATGTGCAGGAGCTGCTCCAGGCCCCAGGAAAGCTCAGGTCACATTTATTCCCAGAATCCAGGTGAATAATCTCCTCCAGTTCACAAGAACACCGTTTTCCCCACCCCATGTCAGTTTTTACAGCCCCATAGGTGTGTTTTGTTTTGATAAGGAGAACTGTTGGGTTGGGGTTGTTGAGACAAGCATGGAGTTCCCAAGAAAAATTAAAATCAGAACTTTGCCAGTTTGTCAGTCATGACCTCCACTAAAACAGCAGTTACTATAAATTAAATATTACAAATATGCTCTTCAGACAATATTTAGTGTAGCTTTTAATTAGGAATGCAATGATTAAATTAAAAAAAAATTAATTATGGACAATATTTAGTGTAGCTTTTAATTAGAAATGCAATGATTAAATTAAAAAAAATATATTTAAAAACCAGCTTCTTCAAGAAATTCTTGCACATTCATTCAGTGACACCAGTTTGGGGTTTTGTATCCTCCTCTCAAAGGTCTGGAAAAGTCCAAATGTGCCCAACGTGGGTATCAAGCCTAGCCTGGGGATAAACTGTGTCAGATGAAAAATGTGACTTCTTTTTGTGTCATCCTCTCCTGAAAATTGTGGATTTATGTGGTTTCACCTGCTGGAGTTTTCTCCTGGGAAAGGTGTCTGAGCTCCTTGCACAGAGTCAGGAATTCCCTGTGGAGAAAGGCACGAAAATGAGGTTGTTTAAAGAAAACAAAACAAAACAAAAGCTTGTGAAGAGGTGGCAGCCTGGCCACAGGAAAGTTGCTGCTCTGTGCTATTTACTTGTTTAATAAAAACAAACCCTTTAGATAACAGCCAACTTACAAGATCTCATTACTAAAAAAAAAATCAGATTCTGGTGATGTGTTATGCAAACAGCATTTATGAATACTTATAAAAAGGAATTTGGCTACTCAATGTTGCCTCTTCATGGCAGGTAAATATAATTTGCATTTTTATATTTTATATGTGGGTGAGCACCAGGGCTGGCCACAGTGGTGTGAAACCTGGAGCTGACCCCAGGCTCTGTACAGGAAAGGAATTTACTAATTTATAACATTTTCCACCCACCAGATATGCCAAAGAATTAGAAAAATTAAAAGCAGGCAGGTGAAAGGGAAAGGAAACATCTCAGCAGCTATTTGTAAAGGGTATGAAAAGAGAGGGTGAAAACTTTGTAAACTATTTTTTGGGCTGCAAGAGTCTGCAGAGGGAAATGAGAGGGGTGACAGGTGTCAGGATATTTGAAATTTTAACCAAAGCATCAGAAGCTGCAGCTCAGAGCCCAGGGCAGCAGGGAGGGGAGCTCCCCTGGGCTTCAGAGCTGGTTTGGAATCCCACAGGTGATGGATGAACAATTTTTTCTTTTATTTTGCGGCTGTCAGTGAAGGAGGAGAAAGAGTTTCCTGCAGAGTGAAATCTTCCTTGCGAGGTGAGGAATCCACGGGGGACAAGTGCCAGTGGCACATTCCAGAGCTTCTCTCCTTGTTGTGCTTGGCCTGGGGCTTCCTCCAGCCGGAGCTGCCCCTGGGCCAGCCCAGCACAGAACCAGCCTGCTCCGCCTAATTGATTTAAAATGTATTGTGCTGCTTTCCAAACTAACAGCTCCTGCCCTGGCACTTTGAAAACCAGCAAGGCACACAGGCAGGAAAACACAGCCTACAACCATGTTGTTTTTATTTTATTTTATTTTAATTTTAATTTTAATTTTTATGTTTATTTTA
>NW_005054498.1:290114-307338 GCF_000277835.1 Geospiza fortis | reverse complement strand
TTTATTTTATTTTATTCAATTTTATTTTATTTTATTCAATTTTATTTTATTTTATTTTATTTTATTTTATTTTATTTTATCTTATTTAAAATAAATTTTAAAACACATTTCAATTAATTATATTTTGTTTAATTGGGTTTTTTTTGTCCAAAGCAGAGATGCAGCCTTGCATTCCATGTGGGACTGGAATAAGGGCTGACACATTCCTCCAGAACCCCAAATATTTATCAGACATTAATTTGGTTGGAGCTTTGCAAATTTCAAATGGGCACAAATCGAGATGGAAAATGATGAAAAAAAAATTTCCCTCAGTATGTCAGGAAGTTGAACTGAGCGACAAAAAGTGGTGGCTGCAGGAGAAAACGCTTAAAGGGTTTATTTGGGGTTTCTGTGATGTTTGAATGCCCCTTGCCTGTGCTAAAGCAAAGCCATGATTGGTTTCCCACCAAAAAATCGTGAATTTTAGTCGGGTTCCCTCCTGGGTTGTGGAGTTCTCAGGTTCCAGCTTACACAACAGCAAAGCCCCGATGCAGGGCAGGTTTGCATGCCTGAAATGGAAGTTAAATAAGGCTTGCCCGGAGTAGACAAAACAAGAAGATCTGTAGACTAACTGGAAACGTCGAGATTTGAAAATTACCTGATAGGAAAAGGGAGGGGAGTGGGATCAAAGACGTCCCAGGGAATGAAAAATTCCTTCCCAGCGCTTCCTGTTCTCTCTGTTTTGTTAACCAAGGTAGGATTAGGTTTCAGCTGCCAAAAGAAATAACATTTGGAGATTTTTTTTGGTCTGGGGAAGTGGGATAGAAAGATTTAAGACAGCTTTTTCCGTACTATTTGCTTTTTGTCAAGCAGTCGAGTCGAGTTATTGTTATTAATTTGTATTGCAGAACCACCAGAGTGGGGCTGGGTTTCCAGTGTACCTGGGGCTGTGAAATGCCCAGGCAGGGACTGGTGTCACCTCACAGAACCCAGAGTGGCACCAGGGCAGGCAGAAAAGGCAATTTTGCCCTGAGCTGAGCTCCTCTCTCCTGGGTCAGGGCAGAGCTGGAGAGCTGAGCTGGCATGAAAAGAGTCAAACCTGCCTTTTTTTAGCTAAATACAAACCCACCTTGGGTTTAGACACATTTCACCTCAGACCAACTCATTCCTGTCCAATCCTTTAGATTTGGGTTTCTCTTCCTTCTTATCCAAGCTTCAGACCTGGTCCCTGTGCAGGGATTGCATGAACCATACCCAGAAATCCAAGTGGTTTAAATTCATCTTCAAGTGCCTGAATTAATCCTCAAAAAACAGCCTGAACACGATGGGAAAAGGGAAAAGCAGGAGCTGGAACCATTCTGAATGGCTCAGAATCCATTCTCCAATGCTGCAGAGCTCCTGGGTAGGGATGAAGGTTGTGCCTCACCTTCCTCCAGGTATCTTTTTCTCCCTGTGGACTCTGGGAAGTTGTGTATTTCCATCAGTCCTTTTACTGAACTCACCCAGTCCAGCTGTACCATTTACATTCATCCTGCACCTTTCATTTTTTTCTCTCTGCTCTTGGGTAAAGTGAATTCTAGAAGAAAACTTCTTGCTGACTGCTGAGGCGAATCCCACCAGCACAGAAAAGGACACGTCCTGTGACATCAACAGAGAATGAGATTGCAATTCTTGTGAAGGCTGGAAGTCCTTACCCTGATCTCATGCTAATCTAGAAACAAAACACTTCTTACAGGAAAAAAAAAATAGACTCTACTATAAATCTCAACCTGTTTATTCTAAAGTTGTCTATCAGTGGCTAACTCCAAATCCAATCTCATGGGTAAATATTTGCAGAACCATTTGAATGATGAAGAGTTTTTATTACCTGGGAGAATTTCCTGCTTCATGCCTTTGAAAGCCTCACCTGGATGTGCAGGGTGGCCCCAGCTGCCTGCCCTGTGTGTCCCAGCTGAGAAGAGGCTGCTGAGGACCAGGCTGGGTGTTCCTGATGCCTCAGGTTGGAGCTTTTCTATTTTTCAGGCTCTGTGCTGCTTCAGTGTGTGGCTCTGGGCTCACATCAGGGGATGCTGAGCTCTGTGCACAGAGCAGGGAGACAAACAATTCCCTGCTCCAGCTGGGCACCAAGGACAAATGATCCAAATCTCAGCCCAGGAGCACAAACCCCGTGGGCTGGAGAGAGAAAAACAAGCAGGGTGGGACTGGATGGGCTAAAGCTGGAATGGGACAATGAACTGCAAGATGCAAATGGAGCAGAACTGATCCCAGGGAGAGACCCCGTGCCCGGCCGTGCATTTTGGGGCCATTTTGGTTCATCTTGGGTGCAGCCCTGGCTGGGCTCTTGTGCTGCCCAAGGTGGATCCATGGAGGAGATGCTTTGAATAAATCCCTGCTTTATTCTGGAACTCTGCCCAGCCTCTGCTCCAGCTCAGCCTTCACCAGGCATCAGAACAACCCCAATTCTCTCAGCCTTTCCTCACAAGAGCAGAGTTCCACACCCCAAATCAACTCAAAGACCCTTCTCTGGACTCTCTCTAACACATCAAAGCTGATCTTTAAAATTCTCCACCAAAACACCAAACCTGAAGTTTAAATCAGCACTCACAGAATCACAGAATGACAGAACTGGGTTGGAAGGGACCTTAAAACTCATCTCATTCCAACCCCTGCCATGGGCAGGGACACCTTCCCTCAGTTGCTGATATCAAATCCATATCAAACCATTTTTCATCTCGATTTCACCCCAGGCCCCAGAAGTGCCTGCAGATGAAGTTCAGAGCTTTGCAGTCACTCTCAGGCTCCTGTCAGTAGATTTTGTGGTGGCACTCGAGGGCACTGCTTTATTCTGCAGCTCTGCCCAGCCTCTGTTCCAGCTCAGCCTTTCAAGGCACCATTCCCTCCTCAAGATGCCCCGGGCAGCCCCTCAGCGCTCGCTCCCAAGGACCTGAGTCAATGTTTAACCCGAGTCTCTGGAGTTCACAGCTCCTGCCTTTCTTTATTATTAACCCAGCCGCTGTTTTTGTGCACAGCTGCTGGCAGGAGACGCACAGGAGGCTCCAGAGAACTCCCTGGTGGCAGCCTGAGCAAAGGTAAAGCTCCTTTTGTGTCCTTTCCATTCCTGCACGGGGCAAAGCGGCTGCACATTCCTGGGTCTGCTCTTTTCTTGGGGCAGAATAACCTGGCAGCAGCCAGCTTGGCTTCATTGACTCTTTTTAATCAAATCACAGCATACATCCAGCTGATTTCATCCTAATTTGGCCCAAACTGAAGTGTCAGTATCCGTAGTTAAAGAGTTTGCACTGTGAATTTATTTATTCCCTGGTACAGTATTTTCCATGTGTTGCCTTGTTCTTTTAAGTTCCTCTAAGCTTTCTGGTGTTTAAGTTTTTGTAATGAAGTTTCTTACGCTCTTTTATGTAAATAATTATTGGTTTTACAGTCCTCTCTAGAGAAGGAGAAAGTTAATAGAAAAGTTAATAGTTGTTTTGTCCAGTGTCATAGGAGAAGTAGCATTTTCATCCTCCAACACATTGTCACTTTTCAAAGTCTATAAATGTTAAAGTCGGAAAGTAAACTTCCCTTCTCCTTACCTTAGAATTCCATTGTCTGCATAATTTTATTTTGTGCCCTATTGCAACATCCATTGCTTTTTTTCTTCACACCTTCAGCCTTGTCTCTATTACTGGCTCTTCCTCTCCTAAGAATTTTTCTCCTTTTCTGTTTTATACTCAAACCTGTGAAGGTTTGCATCTTTTTCTCCCTGTGGAGATGCAGGACTGCACTAGGGAAAATCTCAATTTCCATCAATCCTCTCACTGAGCTCACCCATCCAGCTGCACCATTTACATTCATCCAGCACCTTTGATTTTTTCCCTCTGCTCTTGGGTAAAGTGAATTCTAGCAGAACACTTCTTGCTGAGGCAAATTCCCTCAGCACAGCACAGAAAAGGACAGGGACACTCATCTCACATTTGTTCTGGTTGCTGTATCAGTGTGGTGGGAATACTTATTTTTAAACCATGAGTATTTTGTTTTAAAATCATTACTATTTGTTTTTAAATAATATTTCATGTGTGTGCTATGTGAGGGCTCAAAACTGGTCTGCAGAGGGGAGGATTCACTTGCTTAAATATATTTTTTTATTTGTTGTGACATAAATTGACATGGAAAATAATTGAGTGGAACTTGAGCTGAAGTAGAGCAAGGAAGGAAATTGGAATGATGATGGAAAGTTTAAACAGGTACTTTCAGAAATCTCATCCACAAAGTAGCTGATCATTGTGTTGTGCATTAGACGAAATATTATGCATTTTTTGAAAACTATAATATTTTCCATAAAACAAAACGACAATATTTTCTATAGAAGATAATTTCTATAGAATATATATTATAGAATATATTTTCTTCAGAATATATAAATAATTATATATTATATATTATATATTATATATTATATGTCATATGTCATATGTCATATATTATGTTATATATTTTATATATACCATATATATTATATAATATATATAATATTAACAGAAACAGGGTTTAAAAAATTAGTAAAAGAACCAAATCTTTCCTGTCTGCAGCTGCTCTGAATTCCATTTTTCCCCGTGAGTGAATCCTGCAGGATGTGTGTGATCCCCATGAAAGCAGAGAACATCTCAGCCCCAGTTCACTCTCTGGGGAGTCCTAGGTGCCTTCTCCTCTCTGTCCTCTGCCTGGTGAAGAAAATTCTGATATTTTTGAGTGCAGCCCCAGCTGTTTATTTAAGGATTCCATTTTCAAGGGATGATAATGTGGCCAATGGATATTTCTGGACCTTCCACCACATCTAGAGAGGTTCAGTCCCCCACTGCAAAATCCCGGAATGAATGGGAGCATTGGTGGTATAAATTAGTGATTATTGAAATATTGTCACTACAGGTCCAAGTCACCCTGCAAATCCAAATCATAACACAGAAAAAAATAAATGAAGAGTTGCCTGATTCGGGGAAATGGAAACCTTGGCTATGAAATAAGTGTGAAGCTTTGAACCCCTTTCTACCATGGCCAGATTCAGATGCTGCAATTTACCCAAAGATTAGGAGATAAACAAGGAAAAAAAAAAACCCAGAACAAAACACAAACCTGGCCTCTAAAAGAATGGGGGAATTGGCAAAGTGGTAAAGAACTTTGTGTCTGTTCAAAGGTGACCTGGGTCAGCAGAGAGTGAATTTGTCATGGTTTTTTATCAGGAGTTTAATGTTTGTTAAGAGCCCAGAGATTTCTCCATTTCCTGAGTGCTTTTTTCCCCTCCAATCTGGCAATTCTACAAAGCATAAATTGGACTTTGAAGGAATTTGCTTGTTCTGGGTGCCACGAAATGCAAATACAGATGATGGCATCAAAAGGGCAAGGAGAGCTTTGATGATCCAGACCTTGTCAGGGAGCCAGGGAGCCACTGGACCAGGGAGAACCGGAATCCTCAGGAGAGGACACTGCCTGCTGGGCAGAGCACACACACCTCAGGAAGGCACAGGGACAAGCCTTTTCTCCTGGGTCATCCCTCAGGCCAGCCCTGGGCCTCATCTCAGCTCCACAGATGAAGTGGTTAAGCAAAAAAAGTGAAAAAAGAGCTTCCCAGAGGGATCTTTTGGGGGAAAATGAGGGAAAGGAGAAGTGGTTTAATTCTATTTTGCTCATACTAAAAGCAGACAAACTCCTTGTGCCTGAGTTAACTCCTGGCTCTGCTGGTGTGGGACCAAAATTCCCAGTCCAGCAGGAGCTGGAACTGTGGAGGGGTTTTGGTTTGTTGGTTGTTTGGGGTTTAGTTGGGTTTTGGGAGTTTTTGGGTCAGGTGTGAGATCCAACAGCAAAATCCCCACTCCAGCAGGACCTGGAGATGTGGAGGGGTTTTGGTTCATTGGTTGGGGTTTAGTTGGATTGTTTTGGATTTTTGGGTCATGTGTGGGAGCCAGCAGCAAAATTCCCAGTCCAACAGGACCTGGAGCTGTGGAGGGGTTTGAGTTCATTGGTTGGTTGGGGTTTAGTTGGGTTTAGTTGGGTTTTGGGGATTTTTTGGGTTGTCTGTGAAAGCCAGAAGCAAAATTCCCAGTCCGACAGGAGCTGGAACTGTGGAGGGGTTTTGGTTTGTTGGTTGGTTGGGGTTTAGTTGGGTTTTGGGGATTTTTTGGGTTGTCTGTGAAAGCCAGAAGCAAAATTCCCAGTCCAACAGGACCTGGAGCTGTGGAGGGGTTTGGGTTCATTGGTTGGTTGGTTTGGTTTAGTTGGATTTTTTTTGATTTTTGGGTCAGGTGTGAGAGCCAGCAGCAAAATTCCACATCCAGCAGGAGCTGGAGATGTGGAGGGGTTTGAGTTCATTGGTTGGTTGGGGTTTAGTTGGGTTTTTTGGGATTTTTTGAGTTGTTTTTTGGGGAAGCCAATCCCCAAACCATGGCTGATACTGAATGATAAGATACATCAGATTTTACTTTATTTTCCTTCCTGGACACAGGAACAGAGAGCAGAGAAACCTCATTTTCCAGCAGCACTGCCCCATCCAAGCTCAATGCCATTATCCTGACAATAAATAGCTTAGACTTTCTTGGGGGAAAAAAGTGCAAAGTAGGAACTGGTTTTCATTCCTCACTCCAGCTGATTTCCCACATAACTCCACAGCACAATGCTCCTTTTAGTCCCATCAATCAAGCCTTAAAACACACAGATAACAACAGAAACACATCCCATGATATGATCAGGGTTTCTTTTCCAGCATCTAATGATGTTAAAATAAATGGAATTATGTTGCTTTTCCTTTTTTTTAAGTCAGTAAATTCCCAAAGAGGATTTGTCCCATTTCAACAATGTGCTTAAGGACTTAGAACTCACGATCAAATGCAGATTTATTATGGGCATGAGGGCTGGCATGTGGCAGCCTCTGCCCAGAGCTGCTCAGGGCCTTTTTGTTCTGTTCCAGGAGGGTTTTTTCCCACCTTCATTGTGATCCCTCAGGCCAGATGTGGCCTTTTGCAGTGTTTGTTTGTTTTTTTTTTTAATTGTTCAGAAAAAGTGATAAATGCTTTACAACAAAGAGCAAGGAGAGGTGGGGTTGTGGAAAATGTCACTCTACTGGGAAATTTTTCCTTCTTTTTTTGAGGATATTCCCACTGAGCTGGGTGGGTGCTGGGTGAAAGCTCTGTGTCTCTGGCTCTCCCTCTGTGCTGGCAGAGCTGCACAGGAGCTCCCAAAAAATCCCTGCAGGAATCCCAGAGCCAGGAGCACTCCCCGCTCCATCCGGGGGTGAAGCACCCAGGGCACCTCTGGCGTGGTGGAATGCAGGAGAATTAAAATATTTAGGGAGGGATTGAGCAACCTGAGCTGTGTCTGTTTGATGTTCTGGGTGTGGAACCAAGGACAGGCTGCCCTTGGTCCCAGGACACCTGGCCCAGGGTGAGCAGGCAGTGATTGTTGGAGTGCTCAGGAAGGGCACCTGAGGCTTGTACAACACTTCATCTGAGAGCCCAAATCAGATCCCATCACCAAACCAACAAAGCATTAAATTATTCTTATGGTTTGAAACACAGAATAAATAAAATGCAGATTGTTGATGCAGATAAGATTGTCTCACACCCTTTTGGAAGCCGCTGCAATGCACAGAATGCACAACACTGAAACATCATTTAGAGATCTTAAAAATTAGGATTTTAAAAGTGCACCAAGATGGGATTGGAGCACATGAAATGTTGAGTTTTTGTGCGCATGATGTGAGGGTGCTTTGTGTGGCAAGAACATTTCCCTGCTCCTGTTTCTCAGCCCTTCTTGATGGAGTTTTTTTTTTAAATTCTTAATCTACTCTGCACAATTCTTTGCTTTGTTCGGCACAAAGACTTGAAAGTTGCCAAAAGTAAATGACAAACTACCAGAGGAAGAGAAATCCAGGCCTGTAAGCAAACTTTTCTACCAGTGTTTAAAAATTCCCTCTCTTGGGATTAACTTTAAGGTCCCTTCCAACCCAAACCATTCCATGATTTTAAGAAACAGTCTCAGCCCAAAATTAATTATTAATGTTCAAGAGATATGTCTTGGAGAAATTAATTCCAACCTTCATTAAACCAAATGATGGTTTTATTAAATTACCAGATCGGATCCACAGATTAAATGTCTTCTAAGTTTTCTTCTGATATAATTCTATGAACAGAAGCATTTTTTTTTAAGGAGAAAGCACAACCAATATTTTACTGGAAATAATTTCCAGGTAACATTTTCTGCAGCAGAAAAAGTACCTTTTCTACCTTTTCTCTGTATTTTTTAGTGCTGATGAAAGGGCTTAGCGAGAGCATTCAGAGAAAGGATTTGCCAGTCGGGGCCTCGGGCACATTTTCAAAACTCAGACACTTCCACCTTGTCTTTTGTTGCCGGCTCGAATTCCCCAAATCCTCTTAGGTTAATTTGTTTTCCAGCACAAACCCACACGAAACCTAAACCGCGAGGAGGTTTTTGCTATTTATTTCGCTCTGCAGGGCGGAGGGCTGAGCTGGTCCCGCCGGGGCCGGGGGATGTCGGGGGTTTCCCTCCAGCGCTGCCGGGGCCGCTCCCGCTCGGGGCTGCGGAGCCGCCGTGGTGCTGAAGGGATAGCGCCGGAGCGCCGCGCCCGTCCCGTGTCCATCCGTGTCCATCCCGCGCTCATCCGCGTCCATCTATGTCCATCCGTGTCCATCTATGTCCATCCGTGTCCATCTATGTCCATCTGTGTCCATCCCGTGTCCATCTGTGTCCATCTGTGCCCATCCGTGTTCATCTATGTCCATCTGTGTCCATCCCATGCTCATCCGTGTCCATCTATGTCCATCTGTGTCCATTTGTGTCCATCCGTGTCCATCCGTGTCCATCTATGTCCATCTGTGTCCATCCCGTGTTCATCCATGTCCATCTATGTC
The DNA here is from genome assembly GCF_000277835.1 of Geospiza fortis. Taxonomy (NCBI): domain Eukaryota; kingdom Metazoa; phylum Chordata; class Aves; order Passeriformes; family Thraupidae; genus Geospiza; species Geospiza fortis. Next base: position 298,444 of record NW_005054498.1, on the reverse strand, counting down.
CATCTGTGTCCATTTGTGTCCATCCGTGTCCATCTATGTCCATCTCTGTCCATCCCGTGTCCATCCATGTCCATCTGTGTCCATCCTGCACCTGTCCTGTGTCCATTTGTGTCCATCTGTGTCCATCCTGTGTCCATCCCATGTCCATTCATGTCCATCCCATTTCCAACCCATGTCTATCCCGTGTCCATCCTGTGTCCATCCCGCACCCTTCCCGTGTCCATCCATGTTCATCCATGTCCATCTGCGTCCAACCCACACCACACCCTTCCTTGCCCATCCGTGTCCATCCATGCTCATCCGTGTCCATCCCATATCCATCCATGTTCACCTGTGTCCATCCCGTGTCAATCCCGTGTCCATCCTGTGTCCATCCCATTCCCATCCCATGTCCATCCCGTGCTCATCCCGTGTCCAACGCACACCTGACCCCGACCCCACCTCCCGCCCCTATTTCCCAGTCATTTCCCACCAAGGGAAGCAGTGTCCAAGTGCTCCAACATTGCTTTCTGGCACAAAAGTTGTTCAGAACAGCACTCCTGCCCCAAAGCTGGTTTTAGGACAGAGTTACAGAAGCGTTGAGGGTGGGAAAGACCTCTGGACTCACTGAGTCCAACCATTAACCCAACATGGCCAAATCCACTGCCCTGTGTCCCCAGGTGCCACATCTACATGACTTTAAATCCCTCCAGGGCTGGACAGCTTTTCTGGGAAGAAATTCTTCCTGATATCCATCCTAAACCTCTCCTTGAGGTACAACTTGAGGCTGTTTCCTCTTCTCCTATCTCTTGTCACTTGGGAGCAGAGACAGAGCCCACCTCTCCCCATGCTCCTGGCAGGAGCTGTGCAGAGCCAGGAGGTCCCACCTGAGCCTCCTTTCCTCCCGGCTGAGCCCCTTTCCCAGCTCCCTCAGCCTCTCCTGGGGCTCCAGACCCTTCTCCACCTCAATTGTTCTTCTTTGGGGTCACTCCAGCACCCCAATGTGTGGTGGTGTTCACAGGGGTCCCAGGACGAGGGAAGAGATGAGAATCTTGCTGAGAATCTCCATGTTTCAGAAGGTTGATTTATTATTTTATGATATATGTCATATTAAAAGGAAATGACACACCAAAACCGTACCAAAGGAATAGAAGAAAAAGATTTCAGCAGAAGGCTAGCAAGGAAAGGAATGGAATGATAATAAAATCTTGTCACTGACCAGAGAGTCCAAGACAGCTGGATTGTGATTGGTCATTAATCAAAAATAACCACACGAGACCAATCAAAGATGCACCTGTTGCATTCCCCAGCAGCAGGTAATTATTGTTTACATTTCATTTCTGAGGCCTCTCAGCCTCTCAAGACAAAAATCCTAAAAAAAGGATTTTTCATAAAATATGTCCATGACACCTTTCCTCCTGGCTGAGCCCCTTTCCCAGCTCCCTCAGCCTCTCCTGGTGCTCCAGACCCTTCTCCACCTCAATTATTCTTATTTGGGGCCACTCCAGCACCCCAATATCCATGGATAATATCCACTATGCTCCATGGAACTCAGTTTCTCTTCCTGTGTGAAAAACACAGATTTTAAACACCAAGAATTCTTCATGCCCCCAGCACTGGGCTCTTGAGCTGCTTTGCCAGCCCAGGGCCAAGAATTCATCTCCAGCCTAATGAGGTGGGACACACGTTAGCCCTGGTGCTGACCGGCTGCAGGGGCGTGTTGGCTGTTGTTGAACAGCTGCTGGATGCTGCCCCAGAGGGAAATCCACCCCCAGGTCGTGTTTGGGGTTGTAAAGTTTCCAACCGCGCTGGGGGAACAGCAGAGCCACGGGGCTGCTCTGAATTATTCACAGTGTTCAGTCACACAGAACAAGGACGTAAAGCCAGGGGTCAGGTGCTGGCTGGGCAGGGACAGGGGCACAGGGCACCCCCAGGGCAAGGGCTGCTGCTGAGCCCTTCATTAGCATTTTATTAATTAGCAACTGCCCTCTGGCGTGTGCAACCGCCTGCATCCAGACAGCTCAAAATTCATGTAACCCCCCTGCAGAGGCTGGGCAGAGGTAGCAGGAGGTTCTGAGAGAGATCTGCAAGGAATACAGGACCTGGAGTTATGGATATTGGAGAAAATTCAGATTTTTTCTCACTCAAATGCTTTTGAAAAAAGCCCAACTTTCTGTTCCTCAGTAACACCTGAGAATAGGTAGGGCCAGGGGTTCAGTAAGATCAAAGGGTCAGCTCTGAGGTAGGCAGGGGCTGGGCTATTTCTATTTATCAATATCCCATCTGAATTCCCCTGCTGAGGGCTGAACATTTAGGATTTCTATGGAAACATATTTGTTGGTGAAAATTCAGAATTTTTCTTGCTCAAACACTTTTCAAAAAACTCCAACTTTCTGTTCTTCAGTATCACCGGTAGGACCAAGGGGTCAGCTCTGAGGTAGGCAAGGGCTGGGCTATTTCTATTTATCAATATTCCATCTCAACCCCCTGTTGAATAGTTAGGATTTCCATGGCAACATATTTGTTGGTGAAAATTCATAATTTTTCTCACTCAAACACTTTTGGAAAAAAACTAACTTTCTGATTCTAATACCTGTAGGACCACGGGGTCAGCTCTAAAGTAGGCAAGGGTTGGGCTATTTCTATTTATTAAATAACCCAACTGAACCACCTGTTGAATGTTTGGGATTTCCATGGAAAAATATTTGTTGGTGAAAAGTCAAAATTTTTCTTGCTCAAACACTTTTCAAAAAACTCCAACTTTCTGTTCTTCAGTATCACCAGTAGGACCAAGGGGTCAGCTCTAAACTTGGCAAGGGCTGGGCTATTTCTGTTTATTAAATAACCCATTTGAACCAGCTGTTGAGGGCTGAATATTTAGGATTTCCATGGTAACATATTCGTTGGTAAAAATTCAGAATTTTTCTTGCTCAAACACTTTTCAAAAAACTCCAACTTTCTGTTCTTCAGTATCACCTGTAGAACCAAGTGGTCAGCAAGGGCTGGGCTATTTCTATTTATTAAATAACCCATTTGAACCAGCTGTTGAGGGCTGAATATTTAGGATTTCCATGGTAACATATTCGTTGGTAAAAATTCAGAATTCTTCTTGCTCAAACACTTTTGAAAAAAAACAACTTTCCTCAGTATCACCTGTGGGACCAAGGGGTCAGCAAGGTCCGGGCTATTTCTGTTTATCAATAACCCATCTGAACTCCCCACTGAGGGCTGAATATTTAGGATTTCTGTGCTAACGTAATTCTGAGCCCCTCTTCCAGCCAGACTGGGGCTTGTCAGCTGATCCAGGGGTGCTGGAGGTGGCAGCTGAATTTATTCAAGCAATCACATTCTCCTTGCCAAGGCTAATGCCCATGAATAGGGAGCCAGAGTTGACAGGGATTCCATCCCCATGAACATGGATAATGTTCCAGCCCTGGAGAGCGGCATTTAATTGATGAGTGGGATTATATTTACACAGCAATTATAACAAAGTCAAGGTTGGCTTTCTGGGAAAAGCTATTTACTTTATCCTCGCTGCCTGGTTGTCCAGGAAAGCTTTTCCTTTATGGAGGAGCACGAAAAAAAAAATAAAAGAAAAATGAGAGCAAATGCACTCAGCTCTTTTCATAGCCTGCAAATAGCCCATGAAGGCAACCCAGGAGCCACACTGGGGTTGCCTTGGCTACCTCCATTAATTTACTCCATTCTAACAGGGATGCTGATTGTTTACCCACGGAGGAATTAATAGTCAGGCCCTGCTATCCTCAGATGGCTGCTCAGGGCCAATGTAAAATGAATAAGGGCTCATTGTAAATCCCTAAAATGGATAAGGGCTCATTGTAAATCCCACATGAGTCAATGGGCAGCTCTGTCCCCGTTCCCTGCAGAGCTGGAATTAGCCAGACCCGCTGCCTTGCCCTGAAATATGGATTTATTTGTCCTCAAGGCACCTCTGCGAGGTAAGGTAAAGGCACAGACTCAGGTCAGGGATGGAAAGCTGGGGAGGTGACCTCAGAATCACCCAGAACTCCTGGTCCTCGCTGTCCCTGCAGTCTGGATTTGTCTCCATGGGTAGTGGGATGTGGAGCGGGGGAAGGAGCCTGCCTGGGGCTTGTCCAGCTTGGAGCTGGGTGCAGCTGGGAAGCAGCTGGAGCTGGAATCTAGGAGGTCATTTCACATCTTGTGTAGTCACAGAGACCAACAGCTGCGTTCAGGTGCCTTTTGATGGGGTCCAGCTGGAATTAAGGAATGGAATTAAAAGGTTTTGCAAACAAGAGGGTGGTGAGGAGCTCAGAGCATCCCTGACCTCTGGCAAGGCAGAAATGTGCAGGAGATGCCCAGAGAGCACTTGCAGAGTTTGGGAAGAGAAGAGCTGGGAGCAGCAGCCAAAGCCCAGTGCCACACTCATCCTTCCTCAGGGACAGACACTGGGAATCCTGACATTCCCAAACACAACCATTTACCCTGACATCCCAAATGGCCAGGAACATTTATCCTGACATCCCAAATGGCCAGGAACATTTTTCCTTCTCTTCAAGTCTGAATTCAGTGGGGTTTAGGTCCATCTCAGTTGCTGCAGAGCAGGAATATCCCTACATGGCTTATCCTGTGCCAGAGACAGGGAAAACCACCTGGGTGTCTTGAGCTTTTTACCACAAAAAGAGCTTTTTGAAGAAAAGCTGGGGTCAGCAGCCAAAGCCCAATGACACACTCATCCTTCCTCATGGACAGACACTGGGAATCCTGACATCTCAAATGGTCAGGAACATTTATCCTGACATTCCCAAATGGTCATAAATATTTATCCTGACATTCCCAAATGGTCAGAACCATTTCTCCTTCTCTTCAAGTCTGAATTCAATGTGGTTTAGGTTCATCTCAGTTGCTGCAGAGGGGGAATATCCCTACAATTATCCAGTGCCAGAGACAGGGAAAATCACCTCAGTATCTTGAGCTTTTTATCACAAAAAGAGCTTCTTTTCCCTCTTAGCCCAAGCTAAGTCTTGACATGGAAATTTTCTCCTCAGTTGACACTAGAATTAACTTGTTGACATCATTAGCACAGCGCATAATACATAGCTGAACTGCTCTGATATTTATCGTTAGGTCAACAGCCCTTGAGAATCCAGAGGCAAATTAGAAAAAAAGCAAAGGCTCTTTATTAGTAGAACTTAATTTAACAGTATTCAAACTTCATTAAGGAGTGAAAAAAAATGACCCTTCTTAATGCAGTCTTGCTTTATAAAGTGTGGAATAGGAATATTAGATTAGTTTGATCCTGGTTCCTATTAGGCACCACAGTAGATGAGAATGCACAAATTCCCTCCCTGAGTTAGGGCTCTGGGATGTCAAATCAAAGCCCAGGTGCTCCACAACCCATTTCCTTTGCTCGGTGTTTTATGTTTCCTAGCCCTGTAATTCTCCCCAGGAAACCAGCAGAAATCTTAATTTCTTCTCCCCCCTCGCTGCCCCAGGTAACAGCTCTGGTGATTTAAACAATCAAGCACGTGTTCTTACACTGTCTGCACCTCCTGCTCGCCAGAAACGGGGATGTGGGGAGGAAAACCATGGAGGAAAGGAAAGGAAATGACATTAACCTTTTCCAGCTGATAAATAAGGGCTCTGTTCAGCTGCAGTAATCCACATCCTTCCCTAGAGATCCACTTAATGGAATACCTAAGGGCTCAGGTAATTTCACATTATTTCCATGCTGGCCAGCTGATTTCTTGGTGAATTATGCAGTCCCTGTGCACATGGAAAAGGACTGGAGCCCTCCTGCCATTCCCAACACCCTGAACAACCTCTCAGATGCGCCAGAGGCTCTGTGACCTCCCCAAGGCTTTCCTGTGCCCCCAAAAAGGGGATTTTGTACTGATTTTTGTGGGACCATGGTCCCACCAAGGTCCCATGAGCTGCTCTTGTCTGCAGGGAGCTCTCCCTGCCCAGTCCAACACTCAGCACCTGCGGATTTTATGGGATTAAAAGAGAGTTTGAGCTTGGAATGGGTGGAAATTCAGAGCAACAGCCTCAGCCAGGTCACAAAAAGGGTTCTGCAGGTGTTTGCTGGGGTTTGAGGTGATGGGCTGGGATCAGTGGCCACTGCAGGGTGGGTTGAGGGATCCACACTCTCAAAGGATAAAATCTGGGGAATGAATTGTGGTTTTTTTCCCCCTTTCAATACACAGATGGCTCCAGTGCCTGCCCAGCTGGAGCAGCCCCAGGAACCTGTGGGGACAAGGGATGTGTGCAGGCACTGAGGGAGGGAATCAGGGAACACAGATCCCCGTGGAAACACGGGGTTTATCTGAGTGTCAGGAACATTAATGCACAAACACCAGAGGTTCTGTCCCAGAAGGAGACAGAGGAGTCCTGGAACTTTATTCAGATAAAGGGAGAGGCCATGGGGCATTCCCCTGGGGTCTCTCAAAATTTTTTGGAGGATGCAGCCTCCTTTTTATCCCAATTTCCTGGTTATATTTCCCTCTCTCTTTCCCCACTGGCTGAGGTACTTGAGAGGTTCAGACTTCCCAAACCACCCAACACCCCTTTATAATGTGCAACCCCCTGGTTTTCTTTGTGTCTCTGTTCTTTTTCTCTAAATCCAGAGATGTGGCACAGTCTTGAGTGAATAACATTCTGTGACAATTCCCAGGAATTCCAGTCAGTGGAATTCCTATGGAATTTATCTTCCCCCCATTTCTCCTTTCACCTCTCAGTATCTGGCCTTATCTACCATCACAGCTGATTTGTAAAGACATCTCCTTCTCGTTCCTTTCAACCCTTCCTCTTCTTATTTCCTCAATAATTGTCTTTACAAACCTTCATTCTCATTGACTTCACCTTTTGTTCCCTTAAACTTTTTGTTTATTTTGTTCCTTTTTAAACTTTTTGTTCCTGGGTCCTTTTTGGTTTTGCAGTTATTCACAGTGACACCATTTTCTGTCCTTTTGTAGCCATTTCTGGGTCTGCAGGCATGGCTACCACCTGCATCCCCTTGATCACATCTTGAATAAGTTGCACTAAGCAAGGGATGGTAAAAAGATGAGAGTTTCTACAGCACATAAGAGGAAAAAAACTCATTTAACCCATAATCCACCAGATAACCACAAAAAAGTGTCCCATTCCCATCTTTTCCATGTTCAGATTGGTACATGAGCTAATTTTTTATTCCCTGCTCTGTAATGCAGTGATTATTTAGTTGGTGTTTTCTGTATGTTTTTGTCTATTGTATTTATTGGTTATTACTTCATCAACTACTCTGTGCGTGGGAAGTTTTGTGGTTGTTGTGCTTTTAAGTGTAGCAGCGTTATATAATCTTAGATTCACAGAGTCTCTCAGAAAGAGATTGAACAGAGTCCTTTATATATAGAGAGAGATACATATATATAAAAAATAATCTTAGATTCACAGAGTCTCAAAGAAAGGGATTGAAAAGAGTCCTTGGCTCTGTATTTGGGAATTGTTTGTGTACTTAGTGTAAGAGATTTCTAAGTTGATCTTTTGGGACAGTCATGGGATGTTCCTTGATCATTGAGTCTAGGACATGTAAGGTGTCTCTTTGTGATCTGGATATTACATTTCCTATAACTATATTTGATTAACTCTGAAGTGTATTTGACTTTTGTTGTTGGTTTCTCTTCTTCAGTCATGTAGTCACCAGCTTTGGTTTAATTTTAGTAGTCTCTAGGGAATTTTGAGGGGGTTTTTTCCATTTTTTTTCCTTGTTTTTATTTTCTCTCTGAGGATTTTTATAGTTTGTTTATCTCTGTTTCCTCAGGGAGGTCTCAACTCTGCTAGATACCCTCCTCACAGGGGAAGATTTGTTTCACCTCTTCTCCTCTGTCATCTACTTGCAGACAGCGGTTTGAGTCATTTCATTTCCCACACATTAGTATTGATCCACAGCCCTCTGAAACCATGGGAGTCCTGTCACTGGCACCAAGGCATTTGGGATGAAATTCTTACATTTTGAGACATGCTCCTTCCTATTTGATTATTTTCTTCCCTTTAGGGAGTGTAGCTACGAGAACATTGTTACTATGATATTTTCTGAAAAATCCCTTTGCCAGGATTTTTTCTCCCAAGAAGCTGAGAAGCCTCAGAAAATAAATGAAAACAATAATTATCTGATTGCTTGGAATGTGGTCTGGAGGTTGCTGACCGACAGGTGCATCTTTAACTAGTTCTATGTGAATTGTTTTTAATTAATGACCAATCCCAGTACAGCTGTGTCGGACTCTCTGAGTCTGCCACAGGTTTTTATTTTCTTTATTTTTCTAGCCTTCAGATGTATCCTTTCTCTATAGTTTAGTATAGGTATAATATAATATAATATAATATAATATAATATA